>NC_092206.1:8296119-8378669 GCF_043381705.1 Parasteatoda tepidariorum
ATATATTATATAAATATAGAATATTTATCGTATCAGGTATTATACTAGTATATTATAATATTTAGACCAAATGATTAGACGCACTGTAGTGTTTTAATAATTACACGTTTTGCACGTGTGTATACTTTTATATTTAAATATACCGGGGATTTTTTTTATATATTTTCTATTAGTATTTATTTTTAACGTATTTCATTACTATGTTAACTAATTGGTACACGAACGTAAGTAGGTGCGAATCGCGTTAAAACAATAAAGCTTTATAGTATATACTGATAATTAAGATTTTGCATGGAATCTTACAGTGCGTCTAATAATTTTAACAGGGATTCTATTATATATAGATAAATAGTGTACTTTTTATTACAGGATCTTAGAAGAAATAGAACCGTAGAAGTGATTGCTAAAATCGATAAGTAACAGAACTATTTATAATTAACTGGAGAACCTTGGCTAAGGGAAGAATGTCTTGGCATAGGCTTGTTGAGAAGGCCAAGGCCCATCCTGGGCTGCCGTGCCAATGAGAGGAAGAAGAACAGAACTATTTGGAAGACTATGGTACGTCAACGTATACTATCCTCGTCGTGTCAGTTACTGTCCCCAACGTACTTTAAATTGTCTTCTCTACATTATTTCTATTTACGCAGGAACGATTCGATTTAAGATTTTCTAGAAACTGAAAGGGTCTTCTCGTATGAAAATTTTGTTGAAAGAAGACTATTTTTTATGAAGTAAACGTGGTTCTACCTTAAAGTGCTCGACTTCGAGCGGAGGTCGTCGGACTAACAAGGCAGGGGAGCCATCCCCTCTGCAAAGGATCAAAATTACGATGGTGTATGTCTTCGGATCATCCTCAGTGATATTTGCCAGACCGTTGACAAAAGCCCATTGCAAAGCTCTAGTAAATAAAGGACCTACCTACCTCAAAGCCTATAATAATAGCAAGAAGATGTGATCGAAAATTCGGACAGTTGTCTGGGTTACGAAACCGGCAATGAAAATTCAAACCAACATCCGATTTAGAGTAGACACCGATGCCAGACTTACCGGAGTCCAGTAATCCAAATCAGCAGAAAGACTCTCGGACGAGACAAGAAATGTAGAAGATAAGACAATTTCGAACCATGTTAAAATACATCCTACGAAATATAATTTTAGAGAACTTTTTTTTAGTCTTAATTCTGTGTATATTTGTAAATCGATAAAAAAAAAATATGCTGTAACATGATTGAAAAGACTAGACTCAACGAGAACCCTGATATTTAGGCTAAACCTTCTTATTGCTAATAATGTTGTAAAGTATATTTAATATAAGTGATCTTATATTTATATAACATGAAATACGAATAGGGCTAAGCCAGTGCTGTAATTAAAAGATTATTTCTTGTGTGTGTCATTTTTACAACAGAAGAAAAACTTTTTAGCTGAGGAAGAAATAATTGGTAGAGACAGACATATTTAGATAAGTTAAAATTTATTGTAAAATTTCATTCAAAAAAAAAAAATTGGTGAAAAGGATAATTTTTGGGGTAATATACCATCTCTAAAATAGGGGTGGCAGCTTAAGAGTCAGACATATAGTGTGTTAGGAAACTGATAATGAAAACTATAGTTAAAATGAAAAAATCCATGAAAAAAAGTTCAAAGATAACTTTAGATAACACAAGGTTGAATTATCTTTCAGAAAATAAATGTAATATTTGCATTAATGTAATATTTGTAGGACAATTACGAGAGACAAGGGGTGTAGTGTAATCAGGGGTTTGTCAGACAGGTTATTTTCTGTTAAAAAGAAAAACAATTTTTAATCTTTTTTTTTCTGTATGCTTAAATCGGAAACATCTCGGTCACCCTAACTCGCCGATTGAGGTTATATGTATAAAAAATAGGTACCGATACGTATGGTTCCAGTATTAGTCGAAGGACTTCGGGTTTGAAAAATTTCCAAATTATAGCAAGTCTGAGAGAAAAGTAGCAGGTTCAAGTCAGGGTTAAAGAGAATAGAAGGGCTGGTTCACTCCTTTGTAGAAACTCTCGCCGCGCCGATCCTCCGATATTCTCTAGTGACGTCACTTTGGCGCAAAGTTCGCATTTTTGCTTCAAGAACGAATCGTTCGGCCTTAATAGCTCTAACTAATATTGAAACATTTCTTTCTGTGACATATTCTAAGACATTTGTTTTTTTTTCTATAGTGACTTTCCTCAGTTTTTGCAGTGAATTTGCAAATATTTAAAACTATTATCGAAATGCCAGTTTGCGCGATTGCAACTTGCAAAATGAACAACTATGCAAAGAATGGATTCTGAAATGACACAGTTAATATAAAACAGCAATACGTTTATTCTATGGTAAAGAACTTTTATAAAAATTCATTATCTAAATAGAAACCGCCTCATTACTTCAAAAAGAAAGGTAGGTGAAAAAATTGATAAAGTCAAAGAAAATTAAAATGTAAATAAAAAGTATAAATAAAATATAGAGTATGTAGTTGAAATTCTCCTAATTTCAGAACATATTTTTAATGTAGTTATTCGAAATATTTATGATTTTTTTTAAAAATTATATTCTCTTAAATTTAAATATCTATAAACTACATCATCGTAAATTTAAATATCTATAAGCAATTGTAAAATTTCTAATGTCATAATGAGCCTAAATTATTATTCTGTTTCAGTAATTAGCGTTTAAGGTTGATGTTTCCTAATGATTAAGTATGAACAAATTAATGGCATATTTTAAAATCAGGGATTCTAAATTTAACTCAACTTATTGTTAAAAGAATATGTAGATGAAAAAGTGTCGATATATGATTTCATTTTTCTTAATAATTAAAGTTAAAACTAGACTTTTTAAAATAAAGTATTTATAGTGTCATTTTCGCCAGCTAGTAAAATATTTTTATAAGTTTAAAATGGTATTTTTTTTTTTTTAAATAATGGCCAAGAAGGTTTTTTTGAACCACGTTTATGAACGGAAATAATGTGTTAATTACGTAAAATTTGAAAGCTAATAACCAGAAAAAGTCCAAATTATTTTTACAAAGAGAAAGATGTAAAGTTATCATAATATCTTTGCTTGCGATCTCCGAGATCTGTGGACACAGTGACGTCATGAGGACGGAAATCGTAGCTTCAGCTCTAAGAGCGGAGTGAATTAGCCCTTCTATTATCTTTAGCCCTGGGTTCAAGTATTGAACCTGCAATACTGACCAATTAAGTCTGCAAATCGAATGCAATATAATGGGTTTGAGGTTTTACCTAACGATAAAGAGTATGCATATTAAGCTTAAGTCGAAGTCTAGAGTGATTATTAAATAGTATCAAGTTCAATTCCCTGTATAAAGATAGCGAGTTTCAAATATCGATTAAACAGCTGCGGCTTCAGTTGGATAATGGGTTCGAGTTTTTTTAAAAGACTCATTATAAATGTACAATAAAGAGATCAGGTAATGTTCAAATTATAATTGACTTTTTCTAATAACTAGCGCAAACACCGTATGTGGGTTCGAGCTTGAATGAATAATGATAACGGGAATGAGAACCGAATAAAATAAAATACTGACAATTTTAATCACAACCTCTTGTATTTTAATCCGTTTGGATCCCACACTCCATTTATCCTCACCATCGCTATCCGATGATTAGTGCTCGTAACCGCTATCATTGGTTTTCTAATTCGATCAGTGTTCAAACCTATTAACATTCAATCGGTTCCCGAACCTACTCTGTTTTGATCAGTATTCAAAGTGGGCATCTACTATCTCTTTCTTATCCTACAATCATTTGATCAGTATTTGAACTTGCAATCAGTTGTTCAAAACTCATTCCCTTTCAATTGATATTTGAATCTGATATAATTATAATAGCTTTTGAACTCACCGTCTTTTGAATAATACTCAAAACAACTATCACTTCATCAACCTTTTTTTATCGGTGTTCGCTCCCAGTGTTAACTTGATACTTGCCTATCATCTTTTTGAACCGACTCCCGCTAGCATTTGAATTATAGCGGGATAGAAAGATATTGGGTCTTGATTACACAAGATTCGTTTTGAAAATTGAGCGAAGTACAGCAGATTCGATTACTGATAGATAGAAGTTTCGATTATTGATCAGAAGAGACTGCATTTGAAAAGTGATCAATTGATAGAAGATTCGAGTGCTGGAGTGATAATACTGTTAATGGGTACGACTGATGAATTAAAGAGACTAGCTTTGATAACATAACTAATTGCAGGTTCGAGTATGTAACAGAAGACTAATTTTTGAAAACCGCAGTTATAAGCAGGTTCGAATATCGATAGAAACATAATGGGTTCGAGTATTGAACTAAAGTGACTGAAGAGAATTATAAAGCAATTTGTCATAATCAGTCAAGGATAATTAAAATTGAGTAACTAAGGAGGAATTTCAAAAAATAATCTAACATAACTTTAGGCAGAATTTTCAATTTCACATTCAATTGTCAATACTCTGGAACAGGGGTTTCCAACTTACATGAGGCCGGGGGCCACAATTAAAAACACAAATCAAATGGCGGGCAGTAACTTAATCATAATTTTATGTAGGACTCTTTTTATGTTTGAAGGAACATTAAATATTACTGTCAGATTTTTACCCATTTGTTCAAAACAGAAGTACTGACAACAGAAGTACAACAAATTAAATTAAGAAGTAGATTCTAAAAAATACTTAGTTGCATATTAATAATATTTTTAAAAATATTAAATAATAAGAATTCGAGCTACAATAACTTTAATATGCACCTATGTGCATATTAAAGTTAATTATTATTATTAACTTTAATTGTTATTAAACAATTAATGTGCGACAGATATCTAATTGTTATTATATAAAACTTTAAAAAAGTTGGCATTAAAACTTACTTAGTAGCACACAAAATAGTCAATGAGAAAATTCAGGTTTGTCTGTTGCAACCACCAGAGAATAGATATTTACATTTAAAATTTACAAATGTTTGTGTAAATATTTTCGTCCAAAATGAGTAGTTTCAAAAAATTAAATCGGAGAATTTCTTCGAGAAAATTTCTAATACGCACATGCTAAATCATATTCCCAAAATACAAAAAAATGAAATAAAAAAGAGCAACATACACGATTATTTTTGTATTTGAATAAATATTTTCTTGGATGCAAAATCTGAGAAATAAATTCCTTTGCATCGTTGGTGTGTTAAATTTCGCAGAAACGAAGAAATTAGGTTTTTATTAACGAAAAAAGTATTTCAAATCCATATAGATTTTTTACGAAAATCGTCCGCAAAAAATGACAAATAATATATTTTAATTCGCGGGACACAAAAAAAAAAAAGGCTTCGCGGGCCGGATGCGACCCCCAGTTGGAAACCCCTGCTCTAGAAACTATTAAGAATAAAAGAAGTTTGAAAAGGCAGCTTCGGCAAGGACGTTTGGTTCAGAAAAAAAAGGATATTTTTTTAATCCCTTATTGAGCAAACGCTACTTACGATTTATATAAACCGAAATACAGACACACATATATAGATAAAAGTAACTTTTTTTAAGGTATGACATCAAACAGAAGAAAATTATATCTTTTACTAACATTCAATACATAATTATGCTAACTAAAACATCTTGATTCTATGATGCAGAGTGTTCCATACTCTATTGACTTAAGGATCATTTTTAAAATCATTTAAGTTTAAAAGATTTCCATAGATCATTTTAAGTTTAAAAAAATATACAAATTAGAGGTCACAAACTACCGTTTATAGGGTGCATAGCCTGTAACCGGTTAGCATTTGAGAATACATTTCCTAATTGATGTAAATGATCCAAGGAATTTCTCACTTCATCTGAAAAATTACAAATATTTTTGATGATTAAATGACAACAATGGGATATAATCAGCAAGAGATTGTTTCGCAATTCAGGTGCTTTGAACACCCTTTTTATTTGCTGCCCCGTCATAGGGTTTGCCCTATCAGTCCTAAAGGGAAGTTATGAGAGCTGCAATATCTTCTCCAGATTGTTGCCGAAGTCTTGTAAAATCCAAGAAATGTTTCTTTTTCCTAGAATTTGGGTTTTAAATTGTCTTCTATCCACCTTATACACATACTTTCTTTGCTCAACCTCTGAAATATCTCTTGTTCCATTACAAACCACGGAAAAAATGAAAGGTGAAATTGATTTGATCTTCTCTATTAGAGTAAAGACTTGTTTCTCTCCTAAATATTTCAAGGATTTCGTTTTGCTTATCCGAATGGTAGTAATTTTTCTCTTTTTAGACTTGGCTTATCTTCACTGCGAAGTCTCAAGAGTCCTGAAAAGTTTCATGTAGTTTCCGTCATCATTGGCATGTCCTCTGATTGCTAATCCTTGCCTTGCGAGATATTTATATAAGGCTGCTGATCAGTGGCGTGCCAACTTTTTTTTGACTGGAGGGGCGAGCCAATGCAAAGTCATAAGCTTTGCTTGATTTAATATTTTAAAGTTAGTTGTATTATTTTAATATTGTAATTTGTCTAATTGTAATTATCTAAACTATTTCCGTTGTTTATGACGACGATGATTTAACTATTACATCCACACCAATTTAGTTAACAAAAAATGATTTATCAATCCGAAACTAATTAAAAAGAAAAAAAGTGTATTAAAATGTAAAAAATTTAATTAATGAATTTTGTAATTTTACTCCTTTAAACTTGTTAATGCTGAGCAATACATTTTGTCGATACATTTTAATCATAATGACATAGAATGGTTTTTCGCTCCTCAAAAACATATTGAATTAAAAATAACTTGTTATTTAAATTTTGATTCTAGCATAGATTTGAATTTAATCATGAATATAAATTTTCAGTTTACAAAAAAATGGAAAATTAACTTTATCATAATTTTAATGATAAGCACAAGGTATAAAAACATTAAAATAAATGAAGGAGTAAAAGAGATTGATTTCTAAAATTAAATCTTATTTTAAAATGACTTTGAATTTTAACAAGTCTTCTGATTTTTCTGGTTAATTCCAAGGTAAAGCTTAAAATGTATACAAAGAAAAAAAANTGGTTTGAAAATTTACTGTGTTTCGTTAACAATTCCCCAGTGATTTCTTCCTAAAATCTATCATTTAAGTTTCTTAAGCGAACAATTCAATTTTTTTAATATTTATAATTATGTATATGTTACATAGGGGGCATAAGAATTTTAGAAAGGCTTAGGTGGGGCATGGCACAAAAAAGGTTGGGAAACACTGCACTAGGGGGTACACAATGTGGCCCTGTATTTTACTATGTATGTATATCTAAAATAAGTGTTCTGAAAAGCTTAAAATGTGGAAATTCGCCTTCTAAAGAGCTTTAAAAATTCAAAGGCATTTTTCAATGTTAACTGACGCAAGGCGCGATATCGGACCTTAATATTGACCCATAATATTTTAATTGGACCACGTATTATATTATCGGGTAATAGTGCACCCTACCAGAGGAAACAATTATAAGTCAATTAAGGGGTAAACAATGAGGCCCTGTATTTTACTATGTATGCTTGTCTAAAATAAGTGTTCGGAAGAGCTTAAAATGAGGAAATTCGCCTTCTAAAACCCTTTAAAGTTAGGAAGCGCTAGGTCATTTTTCAATGTTAACGTAAAGCCTGATATCAGACCTTAATATTGACGCACAATATTTTAATTGGACCACGTATTATATTACAGGGTAATAGTGTACCCTACCTCAAGAAATAATTATAGACCCCATAGGGAGTACACTATGTATATTTAAAATAGTGCATTAAAATAAGGAAATTCGAAAACACTTTTCAATGTTAACAAACGGCACGATATCTGCCCTTATATTACCCTATAATATTTTAATTGGGCCATGTATTATATTACCTAGGTATAATGTACTCTACCAGAGGAAATAATTATAGACCCCATAGGGGGTACGCAACGTGACCCTAAAGTTTACTATGTATGTATATCTAAAATAGAGTTGCGTAAAGCTTTAAAATGAGGAAATTCGCTATCTAAAACCCTTTAAAATTAGGAAGCGCGAAGTCATTTTTCAATGTTAACGTATCGGACCTTAATATTGACCCATAATATTTTAATTGGACCACGTATTATATTTCAGAGTAATAGTGTACCCTACCTCAGGAAATAATTATAGGTCAATTAGGGGGTACACAATGAGTCCCTGTATTTTACTATGTATAAGCCCGATATCGGACCTTAATATTAAACCTATAATATTTCAATTGGGCCACGTATTATATTACCTAAGAATAGTGTACCCTACCAAAGAAAATAATTATAGACCCACTAGGGGGTATACAATGTGGCCCTGTATTTTACTATGTATGTGAATCTAAAATAAGTGTTCTGAAAAGCTTAAAATGAGGAAATTCGCCTTCTAAAGAATTTTAAAATTCAAAGGCATTTTTCAATGTTAACTGACGCAAGGCGCGATATCAAACCTTAATATTGACCCGTAATATTTTACTTATACAACGTATTATATTACCGGTAATTATTATTAGAAATAAACAAAATTTTGGTAGAAATAAAAGATTAAAGCGAAATGTTTATTCATATAATTAAATCATTCATCATTACATTTATTTAAACATTTATTTTATAACCTAATTTTCATTTTTTAGATTAATAAGAGCTCAGTACGTAAAATCATTTTTACTTAAATTGCATAGAAAAAACTTAAAACAAAAAAAACCTCGTTGCCGAAATTACGAAATTAAAATAATATTGAATTCACACATAATGCAATGAATACTTTCATGATATTGATCAAGTAGAGAGTAAATTTATTAATTATTATAGGTATTGAGGCCAAAGAATGAGCTGCGAAATATATTTCATTATGATGAAATATATTTCGATATAAATAGTCATACTAAAATGATTGTTTTATTAGATGTAATTGAATTCTACTGATGCATCATAAAAAGATGATTAATACATTTTCATTCAGCTTATGCTTTCATTTTTCATTAGTTTTTGTATTTATTATATGCACCTGTACTTCACAATAAATCGGTTCTTGAAAAAATACACATTTATTTATCCTCAATATTTGTAGCAACTTGTTATCTAAGTCAATATAAAGTAAAGCAATTATTTTATTTTTTTTAATTAAAAAAAATTGTTTATCGAGTGAAATGAAAAATTTAAATAATATACATGTATCACCATGCTTAAAATATACAAGAAGAAATAATCAAAATACGTTAAAAGAAAATCAAATTTTTAATATTCGCAGTTAATATCAGTGCAGTGGTGGCGCTACACAACGAGGGTTAGGAATTCAAAGTTATGACGTCATGAAAAACTAAGTAACTGCTTTATAAACTAAGCTAAAAGCTAAAACATTTACAATGCATACTTTTAAAAATGCATTTTAATATCAACTTCGCATCCAACACGAACACGATGTTAATTCTCTAGCCAAGACGATTTTCGTTTAAATTAATTTAATTCTGTATTAGATGTGTGATACTTTATGTGAGTCTTTGCGCATTTAGATAATCTGATTTAAAATGGAGTTGAGTGTTGGGAAGTATGCACTGTCAAATGATATTACAGAAAAAATTGAAAGCGTGAGCAATAGTGAAAGCTCTAAGTGAGTGATGTTTTTGCAATATATTATGTGACGACTTTTAATAATAACCATAATAATTATGTTGTCCTAGGACTGGGGCTAGTGGGACAATTATCCAATTCCCCAAATAAGCCAATTTTCGCTCTCTTGTTCATTTTTTCCCCCATCGTTTTCAATAATTTCTATCCTTTAATGTAAGGAATTTTCATTAGTGATATTGGGGATATTTCCGTGTCGTGATCTATCTCGTAAACTACAATCGCCAAGATGGCAAAGAGATTTTAAACTCGCAAATTTAAAAAAAAAAAAATGTGGATTACTAAGAGTTATACCTTTCGGTCCCTTTCTGTGATGTTTTTTTTTTAGTTTCTTGCGGGCCACTGCCCGGAAGATTCCAAGACTTGGCGGTTATTCTGTCGCAGATCACGATACGGAAATCTCCCCGTGACATTCATTCATATTTCAATTATTCATTTACTAAACTCGATCTTATTCCTGCATCATCCAATTTTTCAGTGTCTAGAACGTAGAGGGGAAAAAAATAAAATTTCTCAACAAATACTGATCAGGCGCATGTACACAGTATTTCTTTGTTGAAAGTGTTGGCAATTGCTTAAATTGAAAGTTGACCAATGATGCATCAAGAATTACTGCTCATTGTGTATGTTAGAACAAGATTCTTGCAGACCACACATAAAAGAAGCAGCTTATATGCTGAACTGTAAAAACTATGATTCTTTTCTGTATAATTATTTTAAATGTTCAATAGAGCGAGATCCATGTAATTACTGTGGAACTTTGTGTAGCAATCATAACTAATTAGGGGGTGGTGCTAACGAGCGTAGACTGTTTTAGTTTTCTCAAGTTAAACTGAATAGCTGAAAGAAATTTTTTTTAAATTTTACCTCTATTTTTATTTATTTTTCATTGAAAGTTATCTTTACATTTTGTGTTCTCCTTAATTTAATAATTTTGAATATCTGTATAATTGTTTTAATTTATAATTTTATTAACATTAATATCTGAATTTTGAATTTTTTTTTTTACCAGATTTCATTAAAAAAAATTGTGAGTTTAAATAAGAGTTTGGTTACTTAAAAATGAAATTTTAAATTTCAGTTTTAATTACTAATTGGTATTTCTTAACTTTAGATAAATTGTATAAATATTAGGTTATGAGAAGGAGGTCTAGAATAAAAAGTGTTCCTGAGTGAAAAGTTGACCGAGATTTTACTAAATTGTTTGCATGAAAAGTTTTATTTGTTACAGGAACAAAAATTGTGTCATTTAAAAATGCCGCCAATTCCAATTTCTTCCCATTTCTAAACCATAAACAATTTAGATGAAGTATACAAATTATGTATTTTGAAATGTGAAACAAATAATATATATATATTTTTATTCATTATAAAGCCAAATGGTGTAGTTCAGAAAAAAAAAAAATTTTAAATAAAAAACTTTTTTTTCTAGTTTATTACCTTAAATATCTTTCTTTGTAATTACTATCCCCCCCCCACAAAAATATGAAACAAATATTTTAAAATATCAAACAAGAATTGGTTTTAAATTATGTGTTTGTTTACGAAATGTGATTACATTTTCTAAATAACTCTAACCACATTTTGTATGTTATTTAAGTAATATAAAAATATTAATCGTACAAGTATATTTTTATAATGAAAAGGAGAAAATTCTTAATGTTTCTTCTAAATAACTAGATATTATCTATTTTCTTAAATAATAATTGAATTTTCAATTAAATATTTAAAAGTTTTTTCTACGGTTACTTATTAATTATTGGTTCATAGAAAAATATTAAATATTTTCTTCCTGTGTTTTTAAATGAGGGGACAGTAAACATATTGCAAACATTTTTATGAAATGAAATTTCTAAAAAATGAAAGAAATTAAAATATTCAATTAAAAAATCAGATGAAACTAAGAAATTTCACTAAGCAAAAATAAGTCTAAATCAGCAAATGTTAAAATTTGTTAATGGAATATTTAAAGACTTATATGAAAATGCCATCTTCAAATTTTTTGAGAACACACATAGATTAAGAAGAATTATAACAATATAATTATTCCATATCTAGATTATTAAATAACAATATAATTATAAAATAACAGTTTAATGATATAATCAATAATAATAAAAGCAATATAATATTATAATTATTTATTAATTTATCATACTGTTTTTATTTGTTTGTTAATATATAACTAATATTTGTTATTCAAGCATTAAAGAGAGATTATTATTACGCATACATGTTTAACTTTTCATTTTGTCAAGGAGTTCATTTATTTAAAGTATTTCTTTTTTGTTTTAGGCAAATTATTGATGGTTTAAAGCATTCATCAAAAGAAATATATGATCACGTCTACAAAAATAATATTTTGGTTGAGTGTCAAAGCAAAGCATTGAGAAAACTTCTCATTGATGGTTTTGATTCTGAACAAATATTTCAACAAATTGAGCTTCAAAATAAAAGTGCCTTTGAACACTTTAATAAGTGTGTTTCATTTATAGATGATGAATATACTTGTACTAATGGCAATCATCTTAATTCATCTGATGATGAAATTAAAGTGCAAACATATTCCAAGTCTGAACTCTCTGAGGATAAAGAATATGTTTTTGATGATGATTCTGATTTATCAGGTGATGATTTTCCTATTCCTGAAGCTTCCACCCGAAAAATTGACAAATCTGCTGATAGTTTAAATCTATCCAATAGCGATGAAGAAGATGGCGACTTTTTGGAAAATATGTCTCAGTCAGAAGAAGAAGAGGAAAATGTAGTTGAAGTTAAGAAAATGCACAAGAAAGATGAGTCCAAGGAAAAACACCATGAGAAATTTCACTCTGTAGTTGATGACCAGTTTTTTAAGTTATCAAATTTGGCGCAGTTTTTAAGGGTTGAAGACATAAAGGCTGAACACGAAGAGGAGAAGAGTGATGACGAAGGTATTAACTATTTTGAAGATATGCTATCAGACAATTTTGATGACTCAGAAGATGAGATGGATGAGGAGGGTATTGAAAATAAAGTAACGGTAAATTTTAATTTATCATTAAATTATTTAAGATAAATTTTGGGTGGGATATTAAAAAATGTTTGTTGTTTTATGTTAAGTGTGACAAATATGATGTATTATTAAGTGTGATGAATTATTGAATTTGTATCAATGGTTTAAATCATGATAATGGAATGAATGGAATCCCTGTGGCAGAATTTTTTCTGACTTTCTGCGACAAACCTAATTAGAACCAATATCTTTCTGCAAGATATTTTTATCGTTATAAATGTATGTGTAATGAATTTATAATAATAGATGAAATTCGTGTTTATAAAATAAGTCTACATGCATAGAATAAAACTGTGTAGATTTTTTTTTCAATTTCATAATATAAGTTTACATTTCTTAATAAGTTTAAATTGTTTAAGTATAAATTTGCATAATCTTCGATAATAACGAAAAGTTATAAATGTATAGATCNATTTCGTTTTCTGTTTGATTTACGAGGGGGGTGGGAAAATGCATTGCATGCATATCAGTGAACAGAAGATGAAAGAGAAAAATATATTTATCTATTTGACATCAATTAATAAAATAAAATCTTTTTCTTCTGAATAAATTCTCATTCTTTGGAAGTGCGGTATCATTTGCAAGTTTTTATTGATGTGGAATCACATCAGCTGTAATTAAATATCGTGTTTTTATCAACACAAAAAAATAAAATAAAAGGAGAATTGTTTATTAATTTAAACATAGGATTATTTTATGAAGCAGATTGCAGTTTTGTTTTTCTGATTCCACTACGTTTGATTTTTCTTCTTTTCACGATAAATTTCGCACTCAATAAATTAATTCTTTTTATTCATAAATTTTATCATTAGGTTTTTTTTTAAAATTCCGTTGATCTTGCTTTGTTCCGGTTTTAATATTTATGATAGTGCCTTTTTTAACTATCGTTTCGGTTCGATAATTTTCAAGTGTTTTCTTTTTATTTTATCGTTTCCCCCGTATAATTAGGTATGAAATATATTGCGTTATTTAACCATTGGTTTTGTTTATATTAGTTAATTTAGGAATTGTTATTATTTTTAAAAAATAAATACGAGAATTTTGTATTTTTTGAACTTGTTTTTCTTGTCTAAACTTGCACATTTTTTTATTCTTTTAAAGTTAGGAGTACCTTTCTTTTTTCGCTTACTTTATGCATTGCACTTTTTCCTTGTAATTCGGATTCGATAAAACATCGATTAACGACACTTTTTGGTCGATCCAGAAAACCGAGAAATTCAGACATCCGGGATAGCGATGGTCCCGAGTATCCCGGATAATTGGTTCTCTACTGTAGTATTATTACTATTTATTTATTAAGTATTAATGTTACGAAAATTTTGGAATTGTGAGTCATGGAAATTTTTCTATAATTTTAAATAATGCAATTTTAAATTACAAATTCTGAAGTTTGAAAGGAAATGGTCAATTACTTCTTGAGAAATGAAAAACCAAAAGTGTGACTTTTTTTATGCTATTTTGCTTGAAAAAAATAAAATTATCATTAAGGAGCTAAAGCTTGGAATTGCTCTTCCGAAATTTGTGATTGCTCTTACGTCTAAACTATTAAAACCATATTTTTCAAATTATGACTATTTTGAGGGTCTAAAATCTGAAATCATCAATATATATATATATATATATATTTATTCAGAAAAAGTATATTTTTGTATCTGACTTTGGAATTTAAATAATCACCTGCTCTTATAAATTGGCATATTTTTTCTTCTTCAAATCATTAAGATTGCATTTTAGTCACGGAATTGTAATCATTAAGTCAAAAGTTATTGAGGTAATCTCTTTTTTTATTTTGCATGGTGTACACTGAGTACTCAGCCATGTTTCGCTATTTGGTAAAAGAAATTTATGTCTAAAAATTATTTCGGTATTTATAGGGATGAGGATGATGATAATGCAAATGACATATTAAATGAAATAGAGCAAGAAGAAGAGAATAATTCTAATCTGACACCAAAGACTCCTTTTGAGATTGAGCAAGAAAAGGTATTTGTTGTATCACTTCATGTTATCTTATCTATTAATTTTTTTTGATGAACCGGTAGGTGGCTTTTTCAAGCTCTTTTGCCTGGAAAAGTGAAGGAGTGCCTTAAAAATTTTGCTTAGTTTTAATTTTATGTATGTTGTAGAAAAGAATTTAATTGATATGTATAGGATAACTCGATAACCGTATATATCTAGGTTAACCGTATAGTTGGAAAACTCGATTCTAGCCAATCGATGACTACCTCTTGTAGAGACCTCAAGAAAATAAGAAATGAGAAGTGTGGTGTTTCGAGAAATGTGTCCACTCTGTGGAAACAGTTCACAGGCCCTCTAGTAATGTGTAAAAGGACCACTATGATCGAGGAGATCTGATGATCTGGGAAAGCAACACGGTAGATGGGCATACCAACCTTCATGTGTTAGCTAGAGGTACTCTGACAAATCAGCAATACAGAGACCAGATCCTTGCAATCAATGTGAAATTTTTCTGTGAAGCATATGGGCCAAATTTAATTTCTCTGAGCATTAATATCCGTCCTCACAAGGCTCAATTGGTGAACGAATACCTCCAATTGGAGGATATTGGATGATTTGAGTAGCTGAGATGTTCCCTGATCTTAATCCAATCGCGTTTGGGATGTCTTTGGACACTCATTTGTAGCTCAAAGACCTTTTACAACAACCAACAATTATGCTCATTGTTGCAAGAGTGCGGTTGCTACAGGGATTGGAAAGTATCCTGGTAAACAGTATAAAATACCAATGTGAGAGTTGTGTAGTTGTTAGAGGTGTTTATTCACACTATTAGATTTGTTTTCCTCTGACTGATACTCTGAGGATGTTAGTCAGCTGCTGTGCGGGACAAGTGAGCTGTTTACTTATTTGGAGTACATGCTCCATATATTGGTCTAATATTGTATGACATTTTGACCATGTTTGGTTTTATTTGCTTTGTTAGTTTTTTATTGAAAAAAAAAACATTTGATTTTTCAATTGTTTTCCCTAGTGTATTATATTTAAATATGACTTTTAAATAGATAAAGAAAACAGTACATGACTTTGAGGAAAAAATGATACAAAAGCCAGACTGGCATCTAACTGGTGAGGTTACAGCAAGTAGTCGTCCAAAAGACAGTCTTCTTCACCAGGATACAGATTTTGATTCAAGTGCTAAACCAGGTAAAAATTCTTTGAATATGTAACATTTTAAATTCATAGCCTTTCAGTTAAATGTTTCTTTTTGGAAGAATATAATTCTTTATTTTTAAATATTTCTTTATGAAGAATGTAATGATTTGTTTTTAAATGTTTCTTTATGAAGAATATATTTATTTTTAAATGTTTCTTTATGAAGAATATAATTATATTTTATTTAAAAATTAATTTAGAACATAAATGTTTATCAAAGAAAATCTGTGATTTATTCCAGCTTTACATTCAGTTTAGGGTTGGTAGTCGTAGTTTTACGAAAGAATAAAGTTATCTTTTACTGTGCTACTTAATGATGATTTTAAGGATTTTTTATTAAAAGTAATCATTTTCGGATAAAATATTAATGTTGCAGTATATTTATAAAGAAATATTAAAATATTTACTATTTCTTCTGTGTTAATTAAGTAATATGGATTTATTTAATTATAGCATAATTACTATTTATTTAATTATAGCATAATTACTATTTTTGAAATTTTAAAAGACTTAATTATGGATGAATTAAGTATTCTAAGAATACTTCTCAGAATATTTTGCCTGAAGAAAATTACAAAAGTTTTTTTCTCTTGTCTTATTGTTTTTTTGTATTAGCTTTCGTTCTTAACAAATTTTCCATGATAAAGTGTCATTTGAGAATACAGTAACTTGAATGGTGTATAAACTGTATAATTATGGGGCTCACAATATGGTGATACTTTCAGACATTGTGTCGAAACTGACCAGCCTTTAGAAATACTAATCCAGGGGTTGCCAAACTTTTTCGATCATCGACCCCTGTATAATTTTTCGAAATCTCCATCGACCCCTACAAACGTAATTTTCTGTTAATTAAAATAAAACTCTATTAGATACTGTGTTTGTACATTTATTTTATGATTTTAAACATTTATTAAAGTAATAGTACATTGTGTAACAATAGTTTTATGAAAAATATATTAATATTGAAATTTAAATACCTTATTATTAAATAATAAGTAATTATGCATAAGTAGATATAATAAGTAAAGTAACTAAAGATTTACTGCTTCTTGATCAATGAGATGGGTGTGCCTGGTGTTTTTTTGCAAGGTTCGCTATATTGGGTTCAAAATTGGTCAATTTTAATTTTCGTCAAAATTGGTCAATTTTGTAATTTTCGTAAAAAAATACAAAGTGTGCTATAGTTTTGTCGCGGGCTGTACTAATCCATATTATTAATGCTTACCTTCTTTTTTGTGCATTGATAATTAAAATTGATATCTAAACCAAACGAATGGTTTTATCGAAACAATAACTAATTATCCAAAACTATAAAAGTTTTAATAATGACACTGCAAATATTCAACACAGTTTGCAAAGATAGCTGAAACTGCGTATGATATTTGCATTTGTAACGTCAATGCTCGTCACACGTGACATTTGGACAAGCGCGCATGTGCATATGACTTATAAACTGCGCTGAGTTCGTGCCACTGCACGGTGGAACGTAAATACTTGTTTCACCCCAATAAATCTACGTTTATTAATTTATGTTTTATAAAGAAACTGATATTGAGTCAATTATAAAAAAAATTCACAAATTTTACATACTTAATCAGGTATGTGTGATTTGCGTATTGAGAACTGTTTTTTTTTTTTTAAACCCACAATCGACCCTTCCAATTCGGATCGACCCCCATTCGCCCCCCTGTCTCAGATCGACCCCCGCTTTCGTTAAATAGACCCCTAGGGGTCTATATAGACCACTTTGGCGACCTCTGTACTAATCATTGCTTTTTTAAGTCTGAGCGTAACCCCTTAAAATTATCAGATTCATGAAACCAAGTGGTCAATAATTTGATTGTGGTCTAATCATTGTGATGTTTGCTGTGTTTCTTTTAAAATTATTATAATGTGGTCAGTTCAAGTACATATATGCTGGTTGCTTACATACTGTTTCCTCAGATATAGCATTAGTTCGGAGAGTGTTAAAAATAATGGTACAATGTTAAAATTTAGATTTAAATTTATTAAAATTTATTGGATAGGATTTAAAAGGAAAAATATCAAAAATTTTTAATAATTTTTCTCATTTTTACTGTTTTTTAGGGCCTTAAACAAAAAAACAATCGCTTTACTTTTTTTGTTGTAAAAAAAATGTATATTATTTAATATTATGTGAAAAAATTGAGAGCAAAGAACTTTGTTATTTTGCTATAAAAAATTCTTGAAGCATTTTATCTTAAAACAGTATTTTATTTTAATGATTTGAAACAAAAAGCACCCTTAATTTTTTTTGTTGAAAAGTATGATATTTAATTTTATATGTGAAAAACTTCAGATATTAAATCTTATTATTTTACTCTACAAAATTCTTGAAATTTTCAAAAAAAATTCCTCCAAAAAATTTTTTTAATAAAATTTTTTAAATATTTATATGCATATTTTCCTCATTTCAATTTTTTATATAGTTCTCACCTTTTTATTTTTAATGATAATGATAGAAAATTTCTTCAGAAATAAATTATAATTGGTGTTATATATGAGCCACCTTCTATAGTTAAGCCATTTTATTAAGTTGAGTCAATTTTCAAAATGAATCCTTCATCGTAGTTCTAGACCAACAAAATTAGAAATTTTTCTATAAAAATCTCTTCTTTTTTTTTGTCACAACAAGTTTTGATCTATTTCAAATGGACCAAAACTACCCAGCCAAGCATTAGTTATATTTCAAATAGTCTAATAAATAAAAGTGAGTTAACTTTTTATATAAAAATGAATGAGAATTAATTAAAGTAAACTGAATATTAGTATAAATCAAATCTATTTTTTAATCGATTTTATTCTATTTTTGCTAATACGTTTAGTGCAATATTGTTTACAAATATTAAAACTTTATCTTTTAATGTTACCTTTCACTTGTTAAAGATTTATTATAGATAAAGAGATGGAGAATAATTAAACATAAAATGTTTATCAGCATAATCAAATCTATTATATTGTTTACTGGTCTGTATGCCTAAGTTTCATTGTCATATATAATAAAATTATCTTTCAATATTTTTTCTATCTTTTCAGTACTTGTTGAAGATGAAGATTTACTCAATAAAACAGAAAAGGCTATTATATCAATTATTAAAAACAAGGTAATTTAAATTTTTAATTTAATATACAACATTTTTTGACTCCTTTTCAAATTTTAATAATATATTTTTAATAATACTCTGTAACATTGTTCAAACAAAGATCAAATGAGGCACCAGCTTAACATTCCATACAATTAAGAATATTTTTTTTCAGGACAAGTTATTATATTGTGTTCTGTAAAAGTTATTAATCACTGCTCAAGTTAAAATTATATTTTCAAGCACTTGATTTGAATTATAATTAAAATATTGATTGAAATCATTAAATTAAAAAAAAAAAAATGTGGTATAGATAATTTTTTATTATTTTAAGGAGATTTTTAGCCAGAATGCAAAAAAATTGTAATGAAGTATTAAAATAATCTGAACACTTTTATACAGTGAACTTCTTATAACAGAACATTAAGCTGATAATGCAATAAAATGACTAAAAAATAAATTCATGGCGTATTTACCTCCACCGTTACTTTTAAACTACTTTGTGTCAAAATATGAAACCGAAGTAGATAGTAACTCTAGTAAGCGCTTGTTGTATTATGTGCTTGTTGCATTAATTTTTTATAGCATAACATTTTCACTTATATTATTGACAAGCAAATAAAAACTATTACCTTTTTCTTTAAAAACTATGCAGAGCTAAATGATAATTATGAAAAATTGTACACAGTTTAAACTTTATTTTACTATACCTTTTATATAAATATGTCTGCAAGTACAGTGGAGCATCGTTTATACGACGATCACTTATACGACGTTTTATTGTGGTCCCAAATCATTCCTATTCATTTTAATGTAAAAATACATCGTTTATACGACGCACAGAATCGGTTATACGTCGATTTTTAGATTTTGTTNTATACCTTTTATATAAATATGTCTGCAAGTATATGATTTTTTCGTTTTTTCTTGCTATTCTGCCATATTTGATTTAATTTAAACATATATTTTCAGGCATATAGTGATGGACAAAGAGTAGTAAAGCCTATTAATGATTTTACTTCATCGAAGAAAGAGATAGTATTAGACCAAAGCAAAAGTAAGAAAAGTCTTGCACAGGTTTATGAAGAAGATTATCTCAAGAAAAAATATGTAAGCTTAGCTTATTTCTTATTAGCTATTTATCTTAATTTTATATCAATTTTTCAAAATACATAATATTTTATTCATTTGTTTTGTTACTTTTAGCAGTAGCCATGTATTCAATAAGTCATGCGGTTTATAAAATTGTCTTTTATTTTGCTTCCAAATAAGAACTGTTTCTGATTTATCACTTAGAATTTGTAATTTTGTGACAACCTATGTTTTAATTGATGATTTAATTGTATCTTGATATGTAACTCTACCTTTTTAATCACATTACTTTAACCGGTGTTAAAAAACCCTCTACACAATCCTTGTTGTTGTTGTCATCAGAAGGCCGAAAGGGTGCGATTGTTCTTGCTTTCCAGTGGCGCCATATATGGCTAAGAATTCGACTTCTGCCACACCCATAGGCACATTCGACTTCGGCACATAATTTTATAGATTAGACCCATTCATACATTCATTCATCATCCTTAAATCATAAGTTTGACCTGAACCAGACAACGATCAATTTCCTGTCAATTGCTGCTACCCCCAACGTCTTGGGGGTCAGAAATCTCAATCTGTCGGGAAAAAAGGCATGTTTATTCAGAGAAAGCACGGTGTTGCGGTGGCCCAAACGGTAGCCTGATTTCTTAATTTAAGATATCGTCTCCACTAATTAATTAGCATATTTGGGGTGAACCCTTTGAATTAGTAAGATTGAATTTAGATTGTGAAGATCTGATCATTAGATTACAAGTTTTTCAGTGTGGTTCGTTTTTTATTTTGCGCACTGTACATTACTTGAATTTTTCCTAAATCTACATAGTAAGCAGGTCTGGAAAATTTTTCTTCATTTTAGTCAACCTTGTCATGATTATATCTTTACACCATGTTTTGAGAAGTGCATGAAACGAAATGATTTACATTAATATAAGTTTTTTTATTAATTTAGATTTATTAATTTAGATTAATTACTTGATAAAGGGGCCACTATTAAAAATCCTACTCCTGGTCACAGTAGTAAAAAAATTTCTTAATTTTGTTGTGCAGCTTAAAATTATTTGTTACATGCAAATAAGTATTTATTTATCAAATTTTCCCTTTTACTAAGACCTCTCAAAGTGTATTTGTTTAAGTTTAAAGTGTTCTTTTTTTGTTTTTATTTTTGTTATTAATCTATCTTGTTAATAAATTCGTAATGAGTATCAAAAATAATAACTAAGCACTCAGTTGATTCTTACTATTTTTTGTTCCATAGTAGATTGAAAGTAACAAATACTATTTCACTGTTAATTTTTTTAATATCTAATTTATTCAATTCTACTATAACTTATTTGTACATATCTTAAGTGTTATACATAGATCCTCTCATAGAGCTAAAAGTTTTTGGCTAGATTTCTCTAATCAAAAAATCATTTTTGAACTTGGTAATTTGATGTTTGAGGAAAAACCTGAAGTTTAAATTCTTAACAGTAATAATTTTAAATAGAATAGATGAATGATGAAATGAATTTTGATAATAGAAGTTAATTTAAATGCATACAAAATAATTTTTTTTTTACAATTCTGGTTTATATATTATATAAATTTTATTTATACTAAATCATTAATGGAATTGATTTAGTCTTTATTAATTAAAGGCAAGTCTTGATTTTCTTGATTTTCCTGACAAAAAACATTTGTCCTGGTTTTTAGTTTTTTGTTCTGATATTCCTGATTTTTGTGTGTGTTTAGTGCATCCCAATTTCTAGGAATACAAATTCAGATTTTTAAAAAGCAAATTTTAGTAATCTAAAGGGCTAGACTTTTGATACAGCATTCTCTTATTTTTTATAAGTTTAGTAGAAATTACAAAATTCAATACTTCCAAATTAGGAATTGTCTACTGATTATATGCATGGTTCATAGGATCGTAGTATTTTTAAATGATGATTTGAGTAATTGTCTACTAAAACTATTTTTTTAACATAAATGTTTTCTTTTCAATTTTATTGATACCCTTCTTTAAAATTATTTGATTAACAGGGTTGCCGCTACACAGAATGGGAGAAACCTGGAAAATACAGGACATTTAACAATCAACTAAAATGGCAGGGAAAATGCAAGGAATTTTAAGTTTTTCCGTACAAACTGGGATTCCTATTTTCATCTTTTAAAAAATGGTGACCACTCAAACCGCAATCTATGGAATATTTAAGGATGATATTTCAGCTTTACTAAACTATTTAATTTACTATAGCATTATTTGTTTTAAGTATGCTAAGCGGTGCCTCATTTCTTTAATTTTTTCCAGCAGTTAAAATTATTATAGTTAGCCTAATATAACTCACTCAAGAGCACCGTGATTGTGTTTCCTTTTAATAGATTGTGCATAATATGTACAAGGAAAACACAGCAGGGGTCTGTCCAGACATTTTGTGAAAGGTCCTGTTCTTGTAAAATTGTGAAAAAATATTCATAATTTGTGAATATAAAGTAAGCGTTAAGTTTTAGTTTTTCAACCAGGGTCCTGCTTTTGGGAATTTGTGCAAATTGGGTCCTGCTATTGCAAAAATGTCTGAAAACCTTTTCAAGAAGTTTTTAAATTGTAAATAGATACAAGATTCTGCTCAACAATTGCTGCTACTAAATTACAGAAGCAACATACAAATATTTGGTAATTACTGCTCAACACAGAATATTCATTTTGGAGGAATAATGGAAACAAAATCACTCACATTTTTAATAATTTCAGTTGACATGTTTTAAATAACAATTTAGTTATGTATCACTATTAATGAACTACACATTAAGTAAATTTAAACAGTTCTTAAATTTATAATATTTGATGTAAAAAATTGCCAGAAATTAATTTTTATTTACATAATATTCTATATCAATTTTGTGAATAAATATAAATAGATCAATTATTTATTTTAAAAAAAATTATCATTTAATATCAGTAAGAATGTGCACACAATGTTTGTAAAAGTAGATTTTCTTAGAATACTACATTTAGAATTTGAACTTAGGGAAACTTGGAAAACTTAGTTTGTTTTGAACCGTGTTTCTTCCCCCTCCCCCAGGAAGGGTTTATTCGATTGACAAAATAATGAAGATAAACAAATTTGTGAAGGGTCCGATTAAAACATAAATTATTTTGTGAAGGGTCCGCTAACGGACCCAAATTTCTTCTAAACAGACCCCTGCACTTGGAATTGTTTTTCCATATTTGAGTGGCAACCCTGACAAAGTAATTCTAAAATTAAGAATAGTATGCTTTTTTTATACTCTTGCAGCATAAAATTTGCTTTTATTACAATTAAGTAAAGCAAATTATACTTTTTAATTTGCCTTTTTTAAAATTAATATTTTATGTGTATATTGTTTCAAAAGATATCTTGCTTTAGTTCTAATTTTTCTAATAAATGTCATGACTTTTTCTTTGGCCCACTACGAAAACTGTTAAAGGTTCTGAAAGTTGAATGTTTATTTTTTAGGAAATTTATTATGTTGTCATTTTCGAAAAACGCATTTAGATGGCAATAAAAATATTTAAATTTTACTAAATTTTGATTAGGCACGCATCTAAGCATTTCATGATTAATAAAAGTACTCTGCAACAATAGAATATTAAATTGGTGAATTGCAATATTAAGTTTAAATGTAAGAGTTGTAATCTTGAACTGACTTGCTTTACAAAATGTTTAAAGCTATCCCTGTTTTATTTTATTCAATTGTATATATGTTTTTTATTTTCAATTTTCAAAACCTGGGAAAATTTAAAAGTTATTCCTTGATAATATTATATATTAATAATATAATATTATCTAATAATAAATTTTAGTAATATTATCTAATAATAACGATGAATAAAGCTTAATAATGAATTAAAATTGTTTTATTGTGATTTTCAGTGATAATAATTTATTGGTTTGAAAACTATGAATAATTCAGTGTTGTTTTATAATACCTACTTCATTTTCAGGGTGAACAAGAACAAGAGAATCCAAAACATGTGGAAATTAAAAAAATGATGGATTTCGTTTTGCCAGAACTACAAGCTTTGTTCTGTCATATTCCTAAACCTGTAAGTATCTGCATAGTGAAAATGTAGATGAAATATTCTTTTTTAGTTTTAATATTGTTGAGATTATTAAATTTCTGTGTGTGTTGCATTTTTTTTTTCTGCTAGCATTAATGTATGAGATTCTGTTTGGAATTTCTTTCGAGAAATTTGTTAAGAGAAGTGAATTGTAGTAGCCATCCTAAAGGGGTGGCTTCAATAAAGCATTCACTATAATTCATAAAGCTATAATTCACTAAAGCTTCATGGTGCTGTTATCTTCCTTCCCATAATCAGAGCCTTCTCAGTTAAACTGAATTGGTGATATTTTAAAAATAAAGTATTCTCATTCTCCTTTATGTAAAAACTATTGTTCACTCTTTGTTTTAGCTTTTTATTTTAAGAACCATGTTTCAACAAGAAAAAGTAAGATTTCCCATTAGGAAATGTTGTAGTTCTGTAACTATTATCATGAAAGTTGGACACTTCTTTTTTATCAATATTCATGAGTGTATTCCTTTCAATACTTTAATACAAGCATTTTATTCTGTTATTGTATGCGAGTCAAAAGATTTTGTTGATCTCGTAAAGTTTTCGTGTTTTAGCACCAAAAAGTAACTCCAAGCTTATTATTCATTTTCCTGTTACCCATGTCTTTCAACAGTTCAATTAAAAATGCTGTAGTCACTATTAGTTATTAACTTATTACAATTTTTACTGTAAAATCTTGACCAACTTTTGAAAAATATTCAAAAAAATTGGAAAAGACAAATGGGTGTATAATTTTTTAGGCATCTTCAATGTTGTCACAAAAAGTAACACACTTTTTATTATTTTATATTGATCATGCTTTGTGTTCTATGTTGTAATAATATGAGCCGTATTCTTTTACTTTTTTCAATGGTGTAAAACATTTATGGATACACACCTTCAGTTTTATCTCAGTTTATCCTTAATTATGGAATTTTATTAAATTTTTAATTTTAACTGAATGGCATTTCTTTGCAACTTCTGGTTATTATTTTCTCTTTTTTAAAATTAATTTTAGTATATCTTAAAAGAAACACTACTGTTGATGGTTAATTTATAATTTTAAGAATTATATACCTTTTGTTTTATTAACTATGGAATAAATTTTAATAAATTAAATATTATTTCGTCTTTTTAAAAATTGGTAATAATTTCATTTTTAAAATTGTTTCTTCTTACTTTTTAAAAAAAAATTTCATTTTGCATTTCTCTGATTAGCATTTAGTTTAATGTGTAAATTATGTAATTCTTTCAGGCCATACCAGATATTAAAATAGTAAGCAATTTACCTGCCATAACTGTGGAAGAAGTTGCTCCAACTAGCATTAGTGATGTCACATTATTAGCACCCGAAGAAATCAAAGTAACTATCTGCAAATATTTATATATTCTTCCCCCCCTTTTTTTTTGTTAATTTACGCATCTAAATTTTTTGAACCTTCAAGTATTTTTGTTTGGTAAGTTTTTATATGAAACCAAATGTGGTGGGCTTAAAATAGGTTTCTCACAAAACAGAAAATTAATTTTTTTTTTAAATAAATATTATTATTATTTTTTTTTTTTGCAATTTTAATTCTATGTTCATTTAAATTTTCCATTCATATTAGTTCAATAAAACATTCATCTTTGTTAAAAGGTAAAGCCTCTATTTTTATGTATGATTTGACTGTATTTACATTTAATGGCTGGTAATTGTTGAGAGTTACTCAATTTTATTGAAATCCAGGTAAAATATAAAATCACTATAAAACAAAAATTATTTCTAAATCAACACCATTTTTTTTGTACCTTTGATTAATTATATTTACTACAAATTATGCTTACAATGGAGAGTTTTTAATATTTTATAGTTTACCAGTGTAAGAAAGGAGCACAATATAGCATAGGAGCACAATATCGTTTATTGATCTATTTCTCAATAGGTAGAACTTTTAGGCAATGCTATTATTTGTTTTTAACTTGTGATTGTCAATTGCAGTTTATTCAATCAGATTGATTACATTACGTAAGAATTTTTTCTTTAAAATTCATCAATAGTTACAATTAATGAGGGAGTTTTTTTTTGGTACATGGTATTTAATAAACCCTACCCATTTATGTTACTATGGTGCAGTTCAAATGTTATGTTGTCAATTTTGGACTCTCTCTTTATTTATCAGCAAATCACAAGCCAACTTCCATATTTCGGCAAATCATTGACAACCCCCACTCTTGTTTTGTGTTTTGCTTGAACTTTGAATTTTACTGTAACTATCAATTTTTAGGATTTAATTCAAGTAAACTATGCAACTTTGCATTAATCAAAATTTCCATATAAATTCATATTATAAAATTTCGAGTAAGTATTATTTAGGAATCTTTTATGTTTTCCTTCTGTAATCAAAACTTTTGATGTCTCATATTCCTTATAGAAATTTTTTCAGTTTTTTCTACGTGAAATATTTTTCATTAATTTAAGAAAAGAAAAAAAAAAGAACAGGATTTAGTTTCTTATGTTAGTTTTGCTCACACCTCTCTTCCTTCCTTAAGTTTTTATGTAATATTTGAATGTGCCCTATGTGGTATTTGTTATCTTGTTAATTTTTATTGTTTTTTTGTCATACCTGTATAAATATATATGTATTATTTCAGAAAAAGACAGGCACAGTAAAAGGCCAAAGTGAAAGAAGCGATAGTGACAGAAAACGAGAGCGTCGAAAGAAAAAGATGTTCCAAAGAATGAAATTCAAGAAAATGGAAAATGATGGCACAGGTCTAAATCTTTCCGGAAAGGCTAGCAAACTAGATAAAATGAATACATTGAAAAAATTAAAACAAAATAGGAATACAAAATTACTTGAGGTAAGTCTTAGTATTATTTACAATTCTAAGTGTATTAAACCTTATGATAAAATGCCTTGAAAGAAATATTTGCGTAATATGGTTTTGTTTTGCAAAATGCGTGGTATGCTATTGACATGATTATCTAATTGTATTTGATATGGTTTAGTTTTGTCTGTTAGGAAAAAGTGAGCTTTAACCTTCATTGTTAATTTATTGTTACATTTAAAGTGTGACTTCTTAACACAGAATGTTCTGACTATTCTTAGAAGTAAGACTGAATAAAATTAAAGTTTTTAGAAAAACTGTAAGAAATTGAACAAAATAGAAGAAACTAAAATGACCGATGCAGTTTTTTAGCTATAAGTACTGCAGTATCCAAGTTTTCCATTTTCTTCAAGAGACCGAAATTTCGGTTCGCTATATCCGTTCTGCAAACAATTTTAATTAATCTTTCCAAACTCCCCTATACTAAACTATTTTATTTACTATTGCATTATTTAAGTATGTTCATTTGTTCCTTCTTTTTTTCTAAGTTTTTCCAGCAATTAAAACTAATAAATATAGTGTGCCCTATATAGCTCACACAAGAGCATAATAACTGTTGTGTTCCTCTTAATATATTGTGTATAATAAATACAGGGAATTTTTTTTTCTCCAGATTTGAATGGCAACCTTGATTTAACATCAATGAGTCAATTTAAGTATTCATAAATTATATTTAATTTTAAAAATTAAGTTAGATATTTTTTAATATAAAATTAATAATAAAATTTTATATTTTCATAGTTCTTTATTATAATATTGGGTTTTACTAAACTTAATAAAAAATATTAAACTACAATTAGTTTAATTTGTTAAGAAATGCATTACATTAATTTTTCTTTCCAGTTAATACATTTTAGTTTTCACTCATAAAAAAGGATGCATTAAATAGCTTGGAAATTAATAATAGCATTTAAATAAGATTGCAATTATACTGTTTAAAAAATTTTGTTAATATCAGATATTTCTTTTTGATAAAGAGTTTTTCCCCACTTGGATTGGAAAAAACTTGCCATCCCTGATAGCAACCTCCTAAAAGACCTATTTTTCTTAGATGATAATCAATTGCTTTTTTTTTCTGTTTAGTTATATACCTAAATGATATACATTTTATTTTAGGTTGGTGAAGAAAAAATTAAATCATCTAAAGATTTCTTTTCACGACTTCAAGATTCTGTTCATTCCGAGGGAAAACCTTCTCATTCTAAGAAAAAAAGGATAAAATAATTCTGTAAAATAAAACTTGTATGATATCTGTTTTTATATAAATTCTTCCTAAATAGAAATGTGTGCTTTAAATACAAAACTATTGATTCACTAAATGGCCGGAGGAATAATTTAAGACTTAGTCATGAGTGCAATTTCTAATTAGGTAATATAAATTGTCCAATCACAGTGATTTAAAAAAATTTTAAGATAAAAACTTTAAAATAATAAGTCACAATGGAAAAACGCTAAAACCAAACTGTCTTATGTAAACAATTTAAGTAGAGAGTTAGAAATCAAAAATAAGGAAAACCAAATCAGTGGTTAAACCAAAAGCTGACTACAGAGTGTGTTTGCTGACATTGTGTCCCCTGACGGAGTGCTGTTTTTGTTAACATATATATTTTTAAAATTTCCTTTTGCTTATTTTTGGTTTCTAAATTTTTATTTTTACTTTTTTAGCCCTTCATATGGCTATTTTTTTGAGTAGTGTTACATTAAAATATTATTTTAAAGACTATTTTTTTGGTTTGAAATTTTTTTAAAGTTTTTCCTAATGTAAAGAAGTGGCCATAATCTTCTGTGCTTATAAATGACTGAATTTATAAATTTTTTGTTAATAACCACAAATTGACTTGATGAGAAATGAACAAACATTTAATACATAAAAGAAAATGGCTTCCCTGTACTGGCTTCTCTTCTTGACCCCACAAAACCTTTGCTGTTTTCCACATTTACATAAACAAAGTCTTTTATTTTTCTGAAGTCAAGAGCAGATGGTCGTACAAATTGAAGGTTGGAAAATAGCATTTAAAAAGATCAATGATGTTGTTGGGGAGCATACGTCCCATTACCCAGTTTACCTCAGTAGTGATTTTTTTCACTATTTTGCAACAAATTTTGACCCCTCATATTTCTTTTTCTGCATA
Organism: Parasteatoda tepidariorum; assembly: GCF_043381705.1. Taxonomy (NCBI): domain Eukaryota; kingdom Metazoa; phylum Arthropoda; class Arachnida; order Araneae; family Theridiidae; genus Parasteatoda; species Parasteatoda tepidariorum. The sequence continues at coordinate 8,325,250 of NC_092206.1, forward strand.
ATTTATTGCTAAAAATGTGTAATATAGTAATGTGAAACAGATTTTTAAAAAAAAATTATTTTTACAAATTTTTTTATTTAAGTTTCCGATTAGTCGCAGCCCCTTCAAAGTACGGTTTACTTGTAATGCCTGAAAATGATAATTTTCTTTTAGTCAAACCCAAGTAACTTTAATCAATTCTTTTTTTATTTATTTTTCATGTTGAAAAAAAGAATAATTTAATTGAGCCTTACTAAAAAGTACCCCCAAAAGTATGTTTTTCCTCCTTTGTAAGAAATGTTATCCTTATAAAAGTGGCAAAGTCAGAAGAATGATCTAAATACTCAATTTAAATAAAAAATAAACTTCAAGAGATCAAGTTTCTCTTTTTAAGCTTTAACTGTAAAAATTTTAATATTTTTATTAGTGTATAAATTATTATCAGAATAGAAGCTTTTTGTTTTATATAATTTAATATTAAATGATATTTTAAATTTATTACTTAGATTAAAACAAAACAACATGCAAGAAAATTAAATATTAACACTTATTTATTTTAACAGAATTAGTATTATATAAATTTATAACTCGGGCACAACGATCACATAAACTTGATGATGAAATGGATTTATACAGGCGACATCTTGGACATTTTCCCATCTTATTCTCTGCAAAGGTTAATGAATAGTCTCCATCTGAAAGTAATAAATTAGTAACTTAAAATAATGTAATACAATAACCAAAATTAACAGGGGTCATTAACTATTTCAAAAACATAAAATTAATTTTTTATCAACCTTGAATTTATGTACTGTAACTCAACTCTTATATTCTGAAGTTTAAAATTAATCAAAATTTTACATTTGGTTAATTACTAGATAAGTTATAGGTTAACTACTTGATAGGTTATAATGAAATTTGGTACAAATAAAATAACAATTAAGAGGTTATAATATGCATAATTAATGGTGTGTATCACTAATCAGAGTCCGGGGCTATAATGCAGTGCTCACAGAATCATAAAAAAAAGGGAATATTATGGGGTAAAATTAGAAAATTTTGCTACTGGCCATTTTCTAAAACATGTAGCTACTTTTTCAAAAATTTTAAATGATTAAAAAAACTTGATAAAATAGTGCATTTCTTTTTTAAACATTTTCAAAATATAGTAAATGTTTTAAGGTTCATTCCTAAAATAAAGAAAAATTTCAATAAACAAGGGTGAAATAAAGTCATTTTCAGATTATTATAAAATGTTCTTCATAATTCCATATTTATTTTTAAAAAAAAATAATAACATGCACATGGCATGCATTTCATTTTTGATGAAAAAAGTAGCAACCGGCAGACAATTTTTTAAATGACTTGTTATATTTGATATAACACCCTATAGGGGGTGGTGACCAATAATATAGTCAAAGTGAAATGTAATAATATACAAACTTTCTCCCAGTTCTTTAATATTTCCTTTCAGGCTACTGGATTCTTTGACATCCTTAGGAGATTTGTTAATAAAAACTTCCGAGACTTGATACAATTCAGTTAGACCTGATGCATTTTCCATATTCATATTTACTTTCTATAAAATAATTGTAAATCTTAATTAATTATAAAAGAAGTTTGAAAGTGTTATTAATTTCAATGTTTTCTTTTGAGCAAGCATTTTGAGCATTCTAAAGAAATTTTTTCATTACAATAAATTTAACTGTTTGATTTATTATATATTATTCAAAACCTTGCAGTCACAAAGAATTTTTAAAAAGAAAGAAAAAAAAAAGAAAGAACAATTAATATTGTGATTTAACTAGTTTCAAATTGTAGTTTAAACTTTACTGAATTTTATATTAGAATTTTAGTGATTTAATAAATCTTTCCTCTACTGCAATTTCAATGGCAAATTAGTCTAGTAATTATGTAGAATTGAAGTGTTTTTATTCAAAGTAAGGTCTGACTTTAAACTTTTAAATTTTATGTCTTATGTAAAAAAAAAAAATAAAAAAAAAGGTTAAAAACTAATACAAATAGTTTTTTAATTGCAAAAAATATACATTGCACAACTGATGTATAGTAACCATATGTTATATTTATTTATCTGTAAGAAACTTGATGAAATTGAATAATCTGAAAATGACTAATGCAATTTAATAAAGTACTAATTTAAATTTAATAAAGTACCAGGAAATTAAAAGTTTTTCACATCAATTCTATTCAAATATAACTATTTTCCTAACATTTATATTAGTTTTATATAGAATTTTCTAAGTAAATAACTAATTTGAATATTCATATTTGATTATCAAAATTAGTATGCCTCCAAAAAAAAAAGAATCTCTCAAAAATTTCCCTTTATCAGAATTCCAGAAAAAAGAATTTTTTCTTNACATATTATAATTGTGATTTAACTAGTTTCAAATTGTAGTTTAAACTTTACTGAATTTTATATTAGAATTTTAGTGATTTAATAAATCTTTCCTCTACTGCAATTTCAATTTGATAGAATTTAAATGGCAAATTAGTCAAGTAGTTATGTAGAATTGAAGTGTTTTTATTCAGGTCTGACTTAAAATTTTTAAATTTTATATCATTAAAGTAAAAAAAAAAAAAAACTCAATGTTAAAAACTATTATGAATAGTTTTTTAATTGCAAAAATATACATTGCACAACTGATTTATAGTAATCATATGTTATATTGCATTTTATCTGTAAGAAACTCGATGAAATTGAATAATCTGAAAATGACTGATGCAATTTAATAAAGTACTAATTTAAATTTAATAAAGTACCAGGAAATTAAAAGTTTTTCACATCAATTCTATTCAAATATAACTATTTTCCTAACATTTATATTAGTTTTATATAGAATTTTCTAAGTAAATAACTAATTTGAATATTCATATTTGATTATCAAAATTAGTATGCCTCCAAAAAAAAAAGAATCTCTCAAAAATTTCCCTTTATCAGAATTCCAGAAAAAAGAATTTTTTCTTTTAAAAAAATGATTTTATTAGCATTTTCTTAGAATTAATTCCAATTAAAAATGCAAAAGTTTCTCTTATACCACAACATCTGAATAATACACTGTTTCTTAGACCTTATTACAACCTATCAGCTTGCAGGAAGACGTTGGAAATATTTGAGAAACACTGAATAAAAATCAATGAACTGAATAGAAAAAAAACAATAAATTAAAAGGAATAATAAATTTTACCTCCAAGTGATCTGAAAGCACTGGACTACAGTTGATAACGAGTTGTTGATTCAAAGTTTTGATTTCAGATTTTAAGATAGTTTCTCTAATTTCAATGGCTGTTTTAAAAAATGCAGGAAATATGGTATTCTGTACCAGTGTATCCAAGCATGGAAATCGACAAAGAAAGACATTTTGTTTCGCTAAAAAGAAAGCAAAAGGTACCTTATAATAATAAAAAAACTTAAATCATAATATTTATAATAATTTTATAAACTAGAACTTAAAATTTTACATGAAACACATTTAAAACCATACAAAAATAATTACATTTGTGAGCAAGTAAGGCATGGGCACACTTTCCTTAAAAAGAAACATTTTAAAACCTAATTATTCCTCAATATTTACAGAGAGGTATTTAAAATTTTCTGAAATTTCCGCTAGATAACAGCATATTAATTACAAAAACAATCTTATTACCACCATGAAAATCCTGTTGTTACCAAAAACACATGGCTTCAAGGTCTTCATATACATGAGATAATAATTTATTATACTTATAATTCATGGCTCAACTATAAGTCAAGGAAACCTATACAAAACGCATTACAAATAATATAGCATGCCCATATTTAGACAGAACCTATACTCTTCACATAATATACAATCTCGTATAAATTTACTCAATGAAAGAATGAATGCCATTCTAATATTATTCATCTATAATAAATAATAAGGTAAGGTATGACAATTCAGCTTTAATAATTAAATCCTCCATTCCTAATTGTTTTAAATAACATATATGCATAAAGTCACCTTAACAATTTGTATGTATACAGCACTGACAGTTTTATCTGATCGCATCAGTACATCGAGTAAACACAGAATTAAGTTTTTCACTGCATTATTCAGTAGAATTCATTAAAGTAAATTTATCATTATTAATATTAAATTAGAAATCTTAATAAAAGTTAGCATAACAATTTTAATTTAATGCTAATAAGCTTAGAACTCTGCAAATTAAAGTCGGTTTCTCTCTTTCACAAAATTGTGAACTTTTAGTTTTTGTTGGTCGTAAAAACCTTCTCCCTGATAGTGGAACCTCCTGCATTCTATCTTATTTCAAATTCCATTTCCATAAAAGAAGTCATTAAAATGAATGTGAAAAAAATGTAGTATTGTTATTCGACAACATCTAAGAGCTGACAATTCAAGAAACAGATGTAAAACATTGCCTTGGTTATTTCGGACGCCTCCAACTTATATGCTTTGCACTTTTAGAAAATTATGATAAGCAACCAAATAGTACTGATTTCAATGTCCGGTTCTCTTGCATCTGAAAATGATAACCTATGGAATTTTAATGTTTTCACAATTAAATGTCATCCATGAAAGCTAGTTTGTCCCAATGCTTGAGCTAGGTGTTCCCTTTTCTTCTGGATTGGATTTAAAATCACAAAGCTTTAGAGTTCCCCTTGGCTTCAGGCTAACTGTGCGGGTTCGTTCCATCAAAAAATCCTCCATGAATCCGTATTTCGCCCAATACTTGATTCAGGAGTTCCCTTGTCTTCTAGATTAGGTTCAAAATTACAAGGATACAAAGTTGAACATTAGTAGATGTAAAATTGGGTTGGCTGTTTAAAAAACAAATAATTTGAGACACAAATACACTAATAATAAAAATTCAAGATAAAAAGTATAAAATTCCAAGTTGTGACCGCACTGAGCAGCTAATGTCCCAACTGGAAGAATACTTGAATAAAAATATTTTACGATGAAATAAAATAAGTTATCGCCTCATAAGAAAACTAAAAGGATCAAAGCAGCAGTAGAAAAACAAAAACCATTCATACCAAATAACATACTAAATATCACCTTGTATATAACACAATTTGAGATATAATTATAATAATAATGAAAATTGAATAGAAAAAGTATAAATTTCCAGCACCCAGCTGATAATGTCACAACTGGAAGAATATTTTAAGAAAAATATTTTAAAAGGAAATAAAGGTGATAGTTAGTATGCAATTTCATATTTTTTTTTCTCATGCTGTGTTGATCTTTTAGTTATCTTATGAAGAAATAGCTAGTTTTTTTTCCTTCAAATATACAGTATACTCTCAAAGTTGAAGGGATGCAAATTTTTTTCCTTCAAGTTTTCGAGATAAAAAGTTCAGAATTAAATATGTTCTGAAAAGAAGAAAAATACATTCTAAAATATTGCTCTAGAAAGTAGAGTCATGAAAGATAAGAATAACTGCTAATAAATATGTATGTATAGAAAGTTGATTATAAGTCCAAATACAACACTGATAATTTTATTTTTAAAAGTAAAACAAAAATATAAAAGAATTGGTTTACAACAAACTTACATTGTGATTTTTTCGAAAAAAAAAAACTGCTTTTCTATTTCTAAAAACTTTGACATAACAAGGTTTTGAGTAGATTAACATTATTCAAATATATAGATTTCAAATTAGCATTAGGTGGATATGTAATGCCAAGGGAAGAGAATATTTTTTTGACATAAAAAGGTTTTCAAGATATTGAGAGTATACCTTATATATATTTACATAATACCTTAATCAATAATAATCTACATTGATTTAACTTTGGAAAATGTGAGTTACAAATGCATATTTTACCAAGCTGCTTATCAGGATGATGAAGAAGAACTTCTGAAGATAAATGAGGACAAATGGGTGCTAATGAACGTATGAGGCTGTTTAAGACCATGCTTAAAACCACTTGACAATGCTGTCTTTCTAACGAAGTAGCAGCATCACAATAGAGTCTGCAATTGAAACAGGGCATTCAATCCAACTCATTAACAAGTACTACATTCTGAGCTAATATAAGAAAGACTGAAGAATAAATAGGGTGTCCACTAAAGTAGCTATGCGATACACTAACAGTGCCGCCTGAAGAAAAACTAACTGTATTTGTATCTTGAAAACAGAACAAGATAGGGGATCAGAAAAAAGTGAACTGCATTGTTCTAGATCAGTGGTCGCCGTTCTTATGATGCTCTAAGCTACCATGTGGTTTCTAAATTCTGTGAGCTACCAACCAAAAGAATGTCATAGTTTAGAAAATTGCGAACTGAAACAAATGCACGCTTCATGCATTCTTTTTTTTTTAGCATGACAGCCCACAAGGTAACTAGTCATATTACATTTTTAGTTCACGTTTTTACCCTTCTACTATACATCTCAAACTGTTTTGGAGAAAAGAATGTTAATTTTACAGTTCTCCACCAGATGGCACTGTAAGTGGCTTCATCTTATAGAGCACATTTTTTTCTGATTGTCTTTTTACAAGCAAAAACGTATATTGGTATTTTTTAAATAAAAAAACAGTCACAGTTACTGAAAAAATCTGTTAGATGATCGAAATTATATTTATACTAAAAGAAAAAAAAAAGATTGAAAATTTTTTAATGATCTAAATAAGTATAAATTTGAAAAATTATTGTTTGGAAGTGAGCCATGTTTGAAAGATTTTTCCTTCAACACAGAAAAGGGCACCAGTGTTTTATGCTGCATTTCATAACTGTAAATTATTAAAATGCTAAATACAATATTTTTCATTTATTTTCACCTAAATTAATACAAAATAATGAGAAAAAAAATGTGAAAAATATAAAAATTTTGCATCAAAGGGTTAGCTGTTCTTGGACACTATTTTTATATCTGTAGCTGTAGTTTTTCAGAAGTAAAAAGAGTGGATAGAAAATATAAAAACCAATAACAAGTGTTTTTATATTAATTCTTTGTCTAAAATCTTTTCCTTAATTCATTTTAAACAAAAAGCTTTCTCCTATTTATAAAATTATTTCCTGTTAAAAAATAGCTATTAGAAATTCTTTGCCTTTAGAAGAAGTTTGGCCCAGCTCCTTCTCAATTCACTTAGCTTATGATGTTTGTTTTTTATAATATTAACTCATGAAAAAAAGTTTTTTTTTAATAGTTAAAGTGAAGTTGATGTAAAATGAAGGCATGTCAATTCAATAGCTTATAATAATTAAAAATCTTACCGGTCTTTTATCAAAGCACAGTAAAAAGAAGATACGTCATTGGACACAAAATTTAATATTTCTTTGGCAACATTTTTGTACTGTAAATTACTGTAGTAGTCACTAATCTGCAACAAATATGTTATTATATAATATAATCAGAATCACTAGGTATTACATGAGAAAAATAATGTAAACTATCATTTCATAAAATCTCATCAGAATCAATATAACACAAATCAGATAATTGTGGCTTTGCTGCAAAATATGGTAACATATTATGTAGCAGCAATGCCTTAAATTGTTTCTATTGGACATACACAGCTGCGTGAACCCACGCAGAAAGAGACTTACAATAAAGACTATTCTCAATAGTAGATCACTTTGTCCATACACAAATAGAATAATTTAAATAAAATGAATTGTTTGATTTTCTCAAAAATAAAAATAAACTCTCTAAACTTATGCAGTGGAGGACACAGTAGAAAATAATCACATGATATCTATTGTTATAAGGTGTGTGCAGTAATATTATCAAGCTGATTATGCTAATCAAGGGTTGCCACTCTACAGGGAGAATAGGAAAAAACAGGGAAAAGGAAAATGCAGGGAATTTTGTTTCTTATTTTCGTCTCTTAAAAAAATGGTGACCACTGAAAGTGCAATCTATGGGATATTTAAGGATGATTTTTCATCTATACTAAACTATTTAATTTACTATAGCATTATTTAAGTCTGTTCAGCTGTTCCTTTTTTTCTCTCTAACTATTTCCAACAATTAAAACTAATAAATATAGTTAGCCCAATATAGTTCACACAAGAGCACAGTATTTGTTGTGTTTCCTCGTAATATATTGTGTTTAATACATACAGGGAAAACACAGGGAATTTTTTTTCCAGATTTGAGTGGCAATCCTTTATTCCACCAGGCTTATATTATGATTACATTAACGAATTCAATGTTGCCTTCTCTAAGAGAAAATGTTCTTCCGAAAAATATGCGAATGTTTTTGAGCACCACCTATTCTTCTTCCCAGACAATGACCACACCAAGCCTGTTTGTAACGCTTTCGTCACTGGATTACGGGTAGAAAAATGTCTGGTTGTGTTGCATTTAAATTAGATCATGTGACCAGACCAATTCCTTTCCCAATTTTGTACAAGTGAATTGCTACTATATGATAGGGCATAGCTGCCAACTCTACTGGATCTTGCCAGTTTCTCCTGGTTTAATAAAAATTCTGGTTTTCGTACATTTTATAAAATTCCCTAAAATTCAGTATGTTTTCTAAAAAAAAATCCCTATTGAAATAGAATTTTTGCTCAGATTATTTCTAGTTTGAATATTTAAATAAGTATTATTAATACATAATGAAGCTAGCCTCATTTATAGAAATCAGTTTAAAGCTTTTTTTGTTCCAAAATTTTCTGTCTATTTTTATTTAGAATTCCTTTTTTAAATTAATTAAAAATATTTTAACTATCTTTGATGTATTAAATGCCTATTACTATTCAAAATTATGAGTAAACATTATGCATAACATTTGAAGTTCATATAATGTTAATCATAACTGTATAATATTGCAGTTTTCCTATTTTGATAATTTTAAAAATCCCTAAAATTCCCATGTATAAAATATTTAGTACATTTTGCAACAATTATCATGAAGTTTATTTTATTTTGTAAAATTTACTGGATTTTTTCCTATCCATGTTGGCAGCTATGGATAAAGTGTCATCATTGGCTGATTTCAAAATAATTTATATAATTAAAATAATTCATTTATTTTAATTAGATATGCAGTAAACTAATAATGTTAAATATAAAAATTAGTTAATTATAAACTAATAACTGTATTTCAAAACATTTTCTTACAGTGTAAATAACAAATATTGAGTGGTTGGTACTGAAAATGTAAAGTAAAAAAGTAAAAACATGTTTATTAAAGCTTTTCAACCTCAACATTATTCTTTTTTGGCAGTCGCTATTTTAATAGCCAGCAGACCTGTATGAAAAAATTAAGAGCCAGAAAAAATACTACAAGAACTTCTTAATAATAAAAAATAAAAAAAAAAATTAAGACATATAAGATAAGTGCACATTATCTCTTTTACAAACTTCACTGATTAATCTTGTAAACTTACTTAGTAATTTTACAATACTTAAATTTAGATTTATAATAAAGCAACAAATTACTGAAAAGGANGATCCTTTTAGTCCTCTTATGAAGAAATAACTTATTTTATTTCATCTTAAAATATTTTTCTTCAAATATACAGTATACTCTTGACCCTTCAAAATTGAAGGGACACAAAAATTTTTTTGCAAGTTTTTGAGATTACAAGTTCAGAACTAAATATGTTCTGAAAAGTAGAAAAAAAATATTCTAAAATATTGCTCTAAAAAGTAGAGTCATGAAACATAAGAATAACTACTAATAAATATATATGTATAGATAGTTGACTATAAGTTTAAATACAACAATATAATTATTTTTACAACAATGTAATTCCTATAATAATAATTTTATTATTAAAAGTAAGACAAAAATAATTATGCATCAAATAGTAAAGAATTGGTTTAGAACAAACTTACATTGTGATTTTTCCGAAAAAATTGCTTTTTGATTTCGATATAACAAGGTTTTGAGAAGAAACTCTTCGGGATAGGAATTAAAATTAACATTAGGTGGATATGTAATGCCAAGGGAAAAATAATATTTTTTCGACATAAAAAAGTTTTCAAGATATCAAGAGTATACTGTATGTATATAAACATAATTATTAATCAATAATAATCTGTATTGATTGAACTTTGGAAAATGAGAGTTACAAATGCATATTTTACCAAGCTGCTTATCAGGATGATGAAGAAGAACTTCTGAAGATAAATGAGGACAAATGGGTGCTAATGAACGAATGAGGCTGTTTAAGACCATGCTTAAAACCACTTGACAATGCTGTCTTTCTAACGAAGTAGCACCATCACAATAGAGTCTGCAATTGAAACAGGGCATTCAATCCAACTCATTAACAAGTACTACATTCTGAGCTAATATAAGAAAGATTGAAGAATAAATAGGGTGTCCACTAAAGTAGCTATGCGATACAATAACAGCATCACCTGAAGAAAATCTAATTGTATTTGTATCTTGAAAACGGTACAAGATAGGGAAACGAAAAAAGTGAACTGGATTGTTGTAGATCAGTGGTCGCCAAACTTATGATGCTTCTTAGCTACCGTGTGGTTTCCAAATTCTGTGAGCTACCAACCAAAAGTACTAACAATTTTTAAAAAAAAAATTCTTAGAACTGGTTTATTGCTTCAAAACTATTTCTAGTACACATTTAAATATGAAATGAATTTAATGTGATCTACTGAAATGTCTACGCAAGCTACTAGTAGCTTGTGATCTGCAGCTTGGCGATCACTGATGTAGAACATCCTTCATGCAGTGCAAATAGATATTTGTATATAGTATTGCTAAGAAAGGAATGCTTAAAAATACTATTTGTTTGTTTACCATTTCTTACCCCTGGGATCTTATGATAGAAAAAAAACTAGTTTTGATAAAATGTTTTTGAAGTCTGTACTTCTTTTAATTTTAGTATAAATCGAAAATAAAGATATTTTGTGACAACCAGGGTTGGCATTTCGTTTGTAATAAAAACCTATTTCTCCCTGGATACTGGAAGAAAGTGGAAAAAACCGGAAGAAATTGGACAAAATGGGAGAAACTGGATGAAATAAAAGAACTTAAAATCGACCAATACAAATGTTTAACTGTAACTAATAAATAAAGAGTTTAAATTGAAAACAAATAGAATTTAATATAGTACAAAGAAAGTAAAAAATTTATAAATTTGTTTTAAAAAATAATTATTTTAATATTATTTATTTTAAATTTTATACAGAATTTTAAAATCTATTAACTTACCGCCAATTATTCTTAAATAAATAAGTACGCTTATAAGTATTTTGATGAATTTTGTGTTACTGAATAATCTGGATAGAATTATCTAAAAAGTATTGCTAGGCAAAATATTAATTAAAAATTATTACAGTGTTAAAATCTTTTCAATTTGTTAAATTTTTGAAAAATTTTTAAGGCTTGTGTATTAATAGTTATAAATATAAATTTTGTATTTAGTTCATTGCCTTTTTGTATTTAATTAATTTTCTGATATAAATCACAAGCAAGATAATTTAAAGCTATTGAAATGACATGGAAAAATCCCTAGCAATAACATTTACATTTTAAACTGAAAGTTTTTTTAAATAAAGCCTTTAAGTTTGGACATAACTTTTTGCTCAAACATTAAAAAAACCTTAAAATTGTTTATCATTTTATCAAATTTTTTCAAACTTTTATAAAATTAATCATTGATTTGAAAATTCTATAATTTGTAAATAAAATTTTACCATTAAAAATCTTTTAATTTATTCAGTAGATGTAGATTATAATTAAGCTATAATTTTATAATAAGGCACATAAAAATTTATTTTTGATTGATAAATACCTTTAGCGCTCTATCAAAATTTTTTTTCAGTGTACGTACTTAGCAGCATTCGGGTGAAAATTAGTATGCTGTTTCCAATTATAAATAGAATGTATAATACCCTAATAATAATTATAAATAGAATATACATTTAACAATATACAGTAAGATATAATTTGAATATGATATTTTTAATATAACTACAAAACAAAGTTCTAATATATTCCTTTATATAAAGCATTGAAAGAAACTTAGTTGTTTTAATTTCTTAGGAAGTTCATTAAACTTACTTTCTTTCAAATTTTTGCTTTTTTTAGTTTAACTTATTTAAAAACTATTTATTAAATGAATTGGAACTGATGATTTAAACTAGGTGTCAATTATAAAATGTTTAATACTTTATAATATTTATCTGTTAAAGAAACCTATTTTTTTAGAAAAGTTTCCCCCACTTTGGAAGAAACTTGCCACTCCCTTTTGACTACTAATTGTTTTATTTCTTTCTATGATTTTTTTTTTCATGTCACAGTTTAGAAAATTGCGAACGGAAACAAATGCTTGTTTTAAGCATTCTTTTTTTAAGATTACAGTCCACAAGGTAACTAGTCATATAAAATTTTTTTAGTTCACTTTTTTACCCTTCTACCATATATCTCAAACCGTTTTGGAGAAAGGAATGCTAATTTTACAGTTTTCCACCCGATGGCACTGTAAGTGGCTTCCTCTTATAGAGCACATTTATATTATAACACTTTGACACAGATTTGATACTGGTGTCCTGTATTTGTATATTTTTCTGATTGTCTAATTACAAGCAAAAATATATATTGGTATTTTTTAAATATAAAAAACAGTCTCATGGTTACCGAAAAAATCTGTCAGAATATCGGAATTATATTTGTACTAGAATAAAAATTTTAAAAAATAGATTGAAACCATTTTTTTAAAATTCTTATTCAAAAATCTATCAATAATTTTGTGAATTAAATAAATTTCAATGATGAATAACTGTTTTTCTTAGATCTAAATAGTGCAAATTTGAAAAATTATTGCTTGGAACTAAACTGTGTTTGAAAGATTATACCTTTAATGCAGAAATGGTCACCAGTGTTTTATACCGTATTTCATAACTGTAAGTTATTAAAATGCTAAGTATAATATTTTTCATTTATTTTGACCTAAATTGATACAAAATAATGAGAAGTATGAAAAATATGTTTAATAAAAATTCTGTGTCAAAGGGTTAGCTGTTCTTGAACATTACTTTTATGATGCTAGCTTTAGTTGTTCTAAAGTAAAGAGAATAGAAAGAAAATTAAAAAAACCAATAACAAGTTTTTTTATATTAATTCTTCGTCTAAAATCTTTTTCTTAATTCATTTACAATCTTTAGAAATAATTATCATAAAAAGATTATCCTTTAAGGAAGATAGAATAAATAGGACTCAATAAGGAGAACAGTTAAAAAGTGTTAATTTTCCCTCTCTGTATTGTGTAATTAGGGCATAACTGCGGATTTTTCAACATGATTCCTTAAATATCCTTATTATATAAAGCGAAGCTCTTTAGAACCCATGAATCTTCAATAATATTATGAAGTACATATCGTATATATATGTAAGAAATTCTTTGCTTTTAGAAATTGTTATTTATAATTCTAATACATTAAAAAAGTTTTTTTTTAATAGTTAAAGTGAAATTGATCAGAAGGCATGTCAATTTAATAGCTTATAATAATTCAAAATCTTACCGGTCTTTTATCAAAGCACAGTAAAAAGAAGATACGTCATTGGACACAAAATTTAATATTTCTTTGGCAACATTTTTGTACTGTAAATTACCGTAGTAGTCATTGATCTGCAACAAATGATATGTTATTATATAATATAATAAGAATCACTATATAGGTATTGCATGACAAAAATAATATAAACTATCATTTCATAAAACCTCATCAGAATCAATATAATACAAATCAGATGATTGTGGCTTTGCTGCAAAATATAATAACATACTATTTAGCAGCAATGCCCTAAATTATTTCTATTGGACATTCACAGCTGCGTTGACCCACGTGGAAAAAGACTTGCAATAATAGAGACCATTCTCGATAGCAGATTACTTTGTTTATACATAAATAGAATTGTTTAATTTTCACAAGAATAAAAATAAACTTTCTAAACTTATGCAGTGGAAGACAGAGTAGAAAATAATCACATGATACCCATTGTTATACAGTGTGTGCAGTTACATTACCAAGCTATATATATATAAATTACGCTAATCAAGGGTTGCCACTCTACAGGGAGAATAGGAAAATGCAAGGAATTTTGATTTTTTTTTTTACGAACTGGGAAAACACAGGGAATTTTGTTTCTTATTTTCATCTTTTAAAAAATGGTGACCACTCAAAGTGTAATGTATGGAATATTTAAGGATGATATTTCAGCTATACTAAACTATTTCATTTTCTATAGCATTATTTAAGTTTTTTCAGCTGTTCTTTTTTTTCTCTAACTATTCCCAACAATTAAAACTAGTTATAAAAATAGTTATCCCAATATAGTTCACACAAGAGCACAGTATTTGTTGTGTTACCTCGTAATATATTGTGTTTAATACATACAGGGAAAACACAGGGAATTTTTTTTCCCGATTTGAGTGGCAATCCTGTATTCCACCAGGTTTATATTATAATTACATTAACGAATTCAATGTTGCCTTCTCTAAGAGAAAATATTCTTCCGAAAAATATGCTAATGTTTTTGAGCACCACCTATTCTTCTTCCCCGACAATGACCACACCAAGCCTGTTTGTAACGCTCTCGCCACTGGATTACGGGGTAGAAAAATGTCTGGTTGTGTTGCTTTTGAATTAGATCATGTGACCAGACCAATTCCTTTCCCAATTTTGTACCAGTGAATTGCTACTATATGATAAGGCATAGCTGCCAACTCTTCTGGATCTTGCCAGTTTCTCCTGGTTTAATAAAAATTCTGGTTTTTGTACATTTTTTAAAATTCCCTAAAATTCAGCATGTTTTCTTAAAAAAAAAAATCCCTACTGAAATAGAATTTTTGCTCAGATTATTTCTAGTTTGAATATTTAAATAAGTATTATTAATACATAATGAAACGAGCCTCATTTATAGAAATCAGTTTAAAGCTTTTTTTGTTCCAAAATTTTCTGTCTATTTTTATTTAGAATTCCTTTTTTAAATTAATTAAAAATATTTTAACTATCTTTGATGTATTAAATGCCTATTACTATTCAAAATTATGAGTAAACATTATGCATAACATTTGAAGTTCATATAATGTTAATCATAACTGTATAATATTGCAGTTTTCCTATTTTGATAATTTTAAAAATCCCTAAAATTCCCATGTATAAAATATTTAGTACATTATGCAACAATTATCATGAAGTTTATTTTATTTTGTAAAATTTACTGGATTTTTTCCTATCCATGTTGGCAGCTATGGATAAAGTGTCATCATTGGCTGATTTCAAAATAATTTATATAATTAAAATAATTCATTTATTTTAATTAGATATGCAGTAATTTTAGCAGATATGCAGGATTTTTTCCTATCCATGTTGGCAGCTATGGATAAAGTGTCATCATTGGCTGATTTCAAAATAATTTATATAATTAAAATAATTCATTTATTTTAATTAGATATGCAGTAAACTAATAATGTTAAATATAAAAATTAGTTAATTATAAACTAATAACTGTATTTCAAAACATTTTCTTACAGTGTAAATAACAAATATTGAGTGGTTGGTACTGAAAATGTAAAGTAAAAAAGTAAAAACATGTTTATTAAAGCTTTTCAACCTCAACATTATTCTTTTTTGGCAGTCGCTATTTTAATAGCCAGCAGACCTGTATGAAAAAATTAAGAGCCAGAAAAAATACTACAAGAACTTCTTAATAATAAAAAATAAAAAAAAAAATTAAGACATATAAGATAAGTGCACATTATCTCTTTTACAAACTTCACTGATTAATCTTGTAAACTTACTTAGTAATTTTACAATACTTAAATTTAGATTTATAATAAAGCAACAAATTACTGAAAAGAAGGAAATTTTACTGAATAAAATATTAGGAAATTTTACTGAAATGAATTACTGACAAAAAAAAAAAAAACTAAGTAGAAATAGAAAACTTTTAAAAGAAATTGTTTAATGTTTTAATAATAAAATATAAATTAAAGATTTTGGAACAATTTTCATGCATTCAAATCCACTTCAAATTAACTTCATCTTAGTTAGAAGAATCTGAACAAAAAAGAAAGCTGAAAGCATGCAAATTTAATTTTATTAACAGACTTACTTTCTGAGAAAACTGTAACGTTTTGTGCAACATGTACAGATCTAAGGCTCTAAACTTCGAAACATCTGTGACATATTCAGATTCAAAATTAGATAAGCTACCTAATAGGAACTTCAATACATTACGCATCTAAAAAAATAAAATACATAACCTTATTTATCTATTAAACTTTTTTTTGTAAGATAAAGAAAAGCTAATGAACATGTTTACATTAAAAAATACATCATTTTTACAGAGAACAATATTATGTTTAAAAGGAATTATTTCTATTTAAAAAACTTTAATTTTAATAGCAGGTTTTTGTAGTTTTCTTTGTCCAGTAACAAAAATGCCACTTGTTTCACTTACAAAGGACTCTCTTTACAAGCGTCTTTTCATTTTTTTGCAATTGAAGAGGTCAGAGTTGAAAGGTGGTATGCTACAAATCTGCACTTTTGAGAAAAACCCAAAAAAACTTTTTAAAAAATTCTTAATATCAAATACCAGGTAATTTTCTAGACTGCCTAAAGATAATCCAACAATTTGAAAACAATTAGAACAATCTTTCCACAACTGACACAGTCTTTTTTGGTTTTTCTCAAAAGTGCAGATTTGTAACATACCCCCTTTTAACATTGACTGCTTCAATTATCAATTCAAGCTCTGATAAAATGTAATAGTAATGCTTAATACAGTGGGCCACAAAACCTTAGGTAATAAAAAAAAATAAAAACAGATATTTTTTTTATAATATACATATTTTTCCCCAAGTGTTTTACTGTTTGTATAACAAACAGACAGGAGAAGAATCGAAGTAAAAGAAAAGCCATAGCTAGAAAATTACAACAGTAAAAAGTAAAATTCGAATTTAATGGAATTTTAGAAACAAGTAAATTCATATTTTTAACATACTATTAGAAGTTTGCACATTTTCAGTTATCTTTATGAATCTTTGGGGTTACATTTAAATTTCAGTGATAATGCCAACATCAAAGCAATTAATACTTAAAGAAAGTTGTAGAAAATTGAAAGTTTAAAAAAAAAAAAAAAATTCCACGCTCAATAAATCATTTTGTTCTAGAACTTCAATATAGCCTACGAAACTTTATTACTTTAAAAAAACGAAAGCAAAGTATTTAAAAAAACTAGCTTTTATTTGTTATTAAAGTTTAATAAAACATAATGTAGTTTTTAACAAAAAGTTTCTCTCCAAATTTCTCTTTTTCTTTTTTTAAAATATTCTCTCCAAATTTTAATAAATGGGAAATATAAAAACTTTCTAAAATGTTTTTCTGACCTGAAGTATTAAGAGAATCGTATTTCCTTAAAAATTAACAGAATAGTATGTTTAACCAAATGATATTCGAAAGATGTAAAGAAGAGTATAACATATTAATGTATGACCTATGCACCGTAAATCTCAAATCCTGTTAGTAAGATAAACAGTAAGCAAAATCTAAATATTAAAAACTATGAATGAAACAAATTGTAAGTGATTATATAGTGAATAACTGACTTTGTCAATGCTTTGAGAGCATTCTTCTAGTATTTGATTTTTGAGAGGAGTATTTTCAGAATGGCAGGCATGAGCTGCAATCCACCATCGAAGAACATCAACTCCGTAGGAAGGAATTCCACTTTTCTACAAAAATAAATTTTGACAGTAAAAATAAAATTGAAGAAGAGAAAACCATTTAAATATTTTCAATTTTATAACATATTTAAATTTGGAACATCATTACGGAGCAAAACTAATGGCTACCAGGGACACTTTGGTATTATGGACTGGCTGTTCATGGGCATTTGAGCCAATAATTCTATTTATCTAAATTATCTCTATTTTATGCTAATTGCATTCAAATAGGTCGTAATTTAGATCTTTTATTATAGTTTATTGATTTGGCAACTAATTTGCAAAGCTCACCAATTTAGCTGAAAATTAATAAATTGCAAAAAACTACTATTTTTAGACTGACTTGACTAGATTGCAATAATTATTAAAAATATAAAATAAAAATAATTTATTGAAATAAAAGTACTCTCTAAAATGCGCATGAACAGCCAGTCCATAATAGGGAAACCCAGCAGTGTTGTACTAATACATTTCTCAATCCTTGTGGTGTTAACAATTGTGCTGGTCCTGTATATTTTCATTACTTTTGCGTAGTCCAAGATATATTTCTAATAATTAAAGAAAGAAAGACTGTCCAGGACAGCCTGGTTGGTAGGGCTCTGGGCCCCCATCCAAGAGGTCGTGGGCCCAGTTACTGATGCACGTTAAATCTGTCAGGTCACAAAGTCCTCCATGTTCCCATAACAAATCAAACCTCTGGAGGTACTGATCCAGGAGTTTTCTTGTCCTCTGGATTGGTTCAAAATTACAAGGCTACGGAGTTGAACATTAGAAGTTGTAAACTCAAAATTGGGTTGGCTGTTAAACGACAGTTATATATATATAAAAAAATATTTATGGTGAATGATTTAACCTGCAATGATGACTACTAAATAAAATAATGCAAAACTAAAATAAATTTTTTTAGTTTTGTTTTAAAATGTTTCAAGAACAGAATGTTTTAAAAAAACTTTTAAGTGAGAAAATTCTGTGACAGTACAAGTAATACAATGATTTAGGTTAATCATTGGGTTTTGAAAATGAGATGATGGAAAAAAATTACTTTATTTCCAGATAAAATGTCATCTGGACTGACAACATTTCCTTCAGACTTAGACATTTTACGACCATTGCTATCTGTTACAAAACCATGGAACATGATAGATCTGAAATAGAAATTAATTGTTTGAAATTTTACATGTTAAATGATTTCACAGTTCAACATAACAGTGATTAAAAAGATTTACCAACGTAATTAAGGGGTAATTGTGACATGAAGTCAAAAACCTTGAAAATTTTATGTGAAAAAAATCAATATCAATTTATATACCCATACATGTCTCATATTTAAAATAATTTTTTTAAACTAACATTTATAATTAAATTACCTACTCATGAAAAATATCACACCTTTATAGTAAAGAAAAACTTCTGACAGGAATCGCAATATCGGATTTTAAAATCGTTGAATAAGAATCGCGATATTGTACATCAAAAACATGAAAATATAAATTGCAATATTGAATTTTTCTATCGCGTAAAAACGAATCACGATGCATAATTTTTAGATCGCGTTTATACAAATCGCAATGCGTAGTTTTTAAATCACCTATAAACAGGAAAATTGATCTTCAATACGACAAACGCGTGAATACGAATTGTGATATTGGTTTTTTAAATCACGTGAATAAGGAATTGCTATACACGATTTTTAAATCGTGAAAATACGAATTGCATGAAAAAGAATTACGATATTAGCAGTTTCCGGCTCAGTTCCAAGTATTCTAAATGGCAAAAATTCACCACACCAAAAGAATCAAATGTGCAAGAAAAACCACATGTGTGTTTACGTCTCGCTAACGGGATTTAACAAAGGTTTTAACATTTTGTCGTTACATTTTAGATCATTATATTTCAGATAAGTCCCGTGAAAAGGCTGTTGCGGAATTCAGACTTGCGGTAGGCTATGACTGCCTGGCAAACTTCCTTAACGAAATTGACATTTTAACGAGTCTTAATTGCCCACTTTGTGGAAGAGACGAAATCATGGACATGAACCATTTGTTGGGATGCATGGCTCTGCGCGGGGGCTCGGAGGTGAAGCGATACCGGAGCTCTCGCTATCTGCTGATGGGACGTTGACTTTTGTCACTTATTATGTTCTTTTTTATTTGTGTTCTTTGTTAATCTTATAAGAGTTTGTCTTTTTCCTTTGCTATTAGAAATAAAAAAAATACTTCGCCAGATTATAAGATTTTGATTTGCAGAAGTTCGAAAACCAGTTATCTTGAGAAACGCAGAATTCCTTGCTTCTAGTTTTTAGAGCAAGATGAACAACACGAAAAGCCAAGAATACAATCACCCCATCATGGTTGGACAGACAGATCAAAAGCAATAATTTCATTATGCAATAATATAGATTACACAATTTACAGATCAAAAAAATTTTTTTTGATTTACAGATTACAATTCTGAGGCAGTTGGTAACTGTAAAAAAAAAGTTAAAATTACCAAGACTAACTTTTTAAAAATAATTTAGCAAGTTATGTTGTCTTCAAATTAATTCTAAAAACTGAATGCAAAAGATTAAACCAGTCAATAAATTAAACAAACAAAAATAAGAAAATATTTATTTCAAATTATAATATAAAAGGCATAAAAATCAACAATTTATATTTTCGATAAAATCAAACTAACATTATTGAAAATATTTATTTTTTATTGGCGGGCACTTGGGTCTGTTTCCCAGTGGCCTCAAAAATGCTAGAATTGCTACTCTCTTATCGTTACCTAGTGGGCACCTATGGCTATGCTTTGGTGGTGGAGTAGCGTCGCCCACATCATACAACTATAAACCCGTTTATAGGGTGGGTTACATTTATACAGAAGAAAGGATATAGAAGACACAGAGAGAGAGAGGGGGAAAGTTACATCCTTGCCTACTGTGGGATTCGAACCCACAACCACTGGCCTCATAGTACAACTTATAGAAAGTATGATTCTGAAAGTAGTTTTAAATTTAATGCGACTCATCTTACTTATAAGGTGCTTTTTCTCCTAAGGCAACAGATGTAATCAGAGAAGAATAAAACCAGCCTCTCATTTGATCGATACCCTCAATACAAATATCAGAAACTTTTGGATCTAGAAGAAAACATCATTTTAGCATTTAATCATGAATGTCGTTTGACATAAAATATTACTGAAAAAAAAGCTAGTTTTAAATTCAATGAAAAATTTATGGCATGAAAAGTTTAAAATATTTTCATCAATTGGAGCTATTAAAATTATATAAAAAAAATGCATAGCATTTTTACATTCATTTCAAAAATAAATCTCAGTAGTTATCTTTTATTATTTAATAGTAAATTATTTTTATTATTTAATTTTTTTCGTTTTTATTGCTAAAATTTTTATATGCAAAGAAATTTATAATCATAAGCATGTAATCCTCCATAAAAATCTTCATAACCTCCATCCTATTAAGAACCTTCAGGACTAAGGTTCATGCCAGTATGGCGACAATTATTGCCAAATGTTCTACTAATGTTGCCAAAATCTGGGAGACAAATTTGTTGCCATGAAATAGGTTTGGAATTTATAAAATAGTAATGAAAAATAGGACCAGTCCTTTCAGTTTTTCTACCTAAAAAGGCAGCTTTAAAATTAAAAGAATAGGCGTTTGTAGATCATTTAAAATGCCTGTGATCATTTAAAATGCCATTTAGAGGCCTGTGACATGACTAAATATGTTTCTCTAAATTTAATAATTACATATTTTTATTTTCAAAAATTTTCAAACGTAATAACTGAAAGTGTCTAGTACTTTTAAATTTAAATGATGAAATTTCAAAGTTTCATGTTATGTTGTGCTTTGCTCTCATGTGTAGCTCATCAATAAAAAAAATATTTTTTTGAAAATATCTTTTAAATATCTAAAAAACATCTTTCAGAATTAACTTTATTTAGGATTTTATAATTATTAGATAATTAATTTTCAATATGATATTTTGTTAGTTCATACTTATTCTGTTCTCCTCATTTATTCTTTTATTTGGCATCACCATCCTAATCTGTACACTGAATTTATGCTTTTTTTTTCAATTGATTAAAAAAAATACTAATCTTTATCCATTAAGAGGTAATGAACCTAATTAGTTTTAGGGTGTTATAGAGGAGAATTAATAATTTTTGATGTGTACCATAACATGAATTATGTAATTGTAATAAAATTTTTGTACCACTAAATGGATAACTAGGTAAGTCCTAATAGACCACTAAATTTTCATTGCTATTCATAACCTTAGTAACTTTCATCATTTTATTAACCATCATAAAAATCCTCTACAATAAAAAAGATAGGAGGCTTATTTTTTTTAATCATGAAAATATAAGTCTTAATTATAAAAATCAAAAATCCATCCAACTCAAGACATTGAGGATTAAAATCGATTCCTACATTTTTTTAGTTTAGAGAAAAATAGATTTTACAACAGAGGTGTGTGGCTTTTTATATAATTATTTGCAGCAGGGAAGTGATATATTTATCATGCTTAACCCCAAGATCTTCAATTATATAATACAAAATCACGTATTAAGAATAAAAAATAATATTTTTCATAGGTATATAAAGCTTTCATATTTTAGACATGGACACATAAGAAACTCCATAAAAATGCCAAATTCTATGGAATTTTTTTACTTTTTTAAAGTAAATAAAATTTACATATACCACAGTATTTGACATTTATATGGAATTTCTTTAAAGATAATTCTTTTACTTTTCTAAAATAAAAGAATCTTATTAGTTGCAACTTTTCAGATTATTTAAACTTGGTTAATTTTTGTAAACTTAATCAACTAGTAAACAAAACTTATTTAAAATTAACATGTACAAATGTTTAACCTGGAAGAGCACAATTCCAACTTAAGCCACTATCAAACCAGATATCCATTATGTCACAACTCTTTTGGTAATCAGCATCTTGAATATTCAGCTGAAATTGAAATGCAAATAGATAGAAAAGAAAATTGGTGTTTGAAATTCATATTAGTTTAAATTATCATATAATTTAAAATTAGAAATACATATTGGAATTAAGAATATTGAATATTCAGTTGAAATTTAAATACAAATTGGAAGAAAATACAACTTTTGTTAAAATTCATATTGGCTTAAATTAACATATAATTTACAGTTAGAAATACATATTTGAATTCAAAATCTTGAATATTCACAGCTGAAACTAAAATAAAAAGTGATAGATAAATTTTTTTGTTGTTAAAACTCATACTGATTTAAATTATCATATTTATAAATATAAATACATATGGAATTCAGAATCTTAAAAACTTAGCTGAAATGAAAATATCAAATAATAAACTGATGCAATCAAACTCTCTACTAAAATTCCTGGTAATTTAAATTATCATATTTTTCAATTATGGAATTTAAATATTGTAAATACATCCATAAGTTTTTTTTAAACTATAAGAAAGAATAGTAAGATAATAGAAAAAAAAGTAATTTTTAGTATAAGTATAAAACAAAAGGCACAAATTCTCAACTTAATTCGCAAAAGGTCAATGACTAACAAGCTTAGCTTGCCCAAGGATCATTAGAAACAACAATATGTTAAACAGAACTATGAGGAGTTTGCTATCATATGACACCATGATCTTATGCTACATTTGAGTGTAAATTTAACTATAAAGTATTAAAAACTATATTTAAGAAATTATCTCCTTCAAAGTTTTATTTAAGATTAATAAATATTTTAATTTTAATTACCAATTTAATTTAGTTATAAGTGCAAGAGGTTTAATGTTTCAATACTATTTTAATCACGATTTTTTCTGTAAACAAATCAAAACAGAGGAATACCTGTTTTTTCAAAAGTGCAGGGAACAACTGTTTGGAATCCATTTCCCACCAACAATGAATACCATTAGACTTTATTAATGAACACAGATGGTCAGTCAACAATCTGAAATAAAATAGCCAAAATAAATTTCTCCATAAGAAATGGAATAAATTTTTCTAAGTACAATTAAAATGTAAACTAAAGGAATGCAAAATAACATAGATTTATTTCTCTCTTTTACAATAGTGAATAAAGATAAAGAATCAATAATGAATAAATATTTTGGAAACAAAATGTAATATGCATAATTTGAGCTCCATACTAAAAATTCAATAAATTTCTTCAAGAACAGGATAAAAGGGAAATTAAAATACAAAACCATGGGTAGCAAAATAACAAATATTTACTTCACTTTTTAACAATTGCTCCAAAATTTTTTGACTAATCTGAATTTTTTACTATCAAAATATAGTGAAGTCACAATCCTGAAGATATTGTCTCAATAATTTAGTCTAGAGGTCAGATAAAGTATTTGACTGAATAAAAATAAAGATTATTTTCACTTTTTGCGTAATTCAGCGCATCTTATGAACCATTCATACAAATAAAAATGTATTTCCTCATTTACAAAACTTGTCTTAAAAATAATTTTAATGATTTGTTAATTTTTACTACATATTTAATTGACTAATGAAAAAAAATTTAAATGCATGGAAGAGTAAAAACAAATTACTTTTTTTTACTTTTCAGCTTTAGATGATCATTAAATTCCAGCTTAATTTTTTAAATAGTTTTATGGGCATAAATATCAATATCAAAATTAAACAAAAAATTGTAAACACGAATTTTCATTTATTAGTAGCTATTTAACAGATTTCATTCAAACTTCAGATTTTGAAACTAAAAATTACATTGCTTATAATGAAAAAAAAATTTTAAAGCAAAATTTGATTACAAAATACAATACCCGTAGTGCATATTAACTATTTTTTTAATGACTTTAAAACAAAATAATTTCAAGTTTCGCTCTTTATATTAGCTTCTATTTTTGCAATTATTATTCGTATTGTAAAATATTACAGAATTAACTAAAAAAATGTCTACTTTTATAGGCATGCGATAGCAAAGTTAAACTTCAAAGGATAGCTTTTTTAAACCAATGTCAAGTCGTAAACATAGATATTTCAATATTTTTGTTATTATTATGCAAATATATATGTACCCTCTTTAGTACAATCCCCTTTACAACAGATGTTCCATTATTACAACCAATGCACAAAGTCTTGTTTTCTTTTTCAAAGATGCAATGTTATTTTAGTCCATTAGAACCTCTGCACAGATCTGTTCAATCTGATACCAGTGAATTAGAAAAAGATTCATTTGATTTAGAAAAAATTTAAAGGAAATCATTAAATCATTATTTTGGTTGATATTGCCACAAACTAAATATAAAACTCGTTGAAACGCCTTTGAATGAAGAGAGATTGACATGACCTCCTATATACTGATTCTTAGTAGTTGTAATTTATGGTCTAAAAGTTAGTGAAACATAGATTAATTTGCGCTGATAATCAAATGAGTATGCTGCTTTGTTGTGCTAAAAGCAGCAGAAAGTTATGTAAGATCTTATTAGTTAAAAGGATGCACTCTCAGCCAGTGTAACTTTCTCATCAAAGACAATACAACATTCATTTTATTTTGCACATCAAGATAAGAAAAAAACATTTCATTAAAGTATGCAAATAATTATGAACTTAAGTAACTTTGTAAAAATAACCAAGCAATTGCTTGAAAAAAAAACTATATTAAAGTTATAAGAAGATTTGAAATATACCTATGAACAATAGGTTTATGGTGAATTGGATCATAAAATACAGGAAAAGGTACTCCCCAAGATCTTTGACGAGAAATACACCATTGTGGGGCAGTTTCTAATTGGATTTGAAAACTCTTTTTAAAATGTGGTGGAATAACATTGACATTCTGAAGACATGACTAGAAAATAAAACAAAAATTATTAAATATGCAAAAAAGAAATTTAAAATACTATAAATTTTTTTGGAAGTTATATTATTTTAACTTACATTGTCTTTGCGGAAGAATACAATTCTAAAAAAATTGTTTGTTAGTTATAAAATCATAGAGCTGAGATAGCCTGGCTGGTAAAACATTGGGCCCAGGTCTGAAAGGTTGTAGGTTCGAATCCCGATGGCCAAAGAATGTAAAATGGTGTCTGGTGCCGCTAAATATCTTGGGGTTGCTAAGTCCACTGAATTCTGATAAAAAATCAATACCCCTGGGGGTACTGGTTCTCTGGTTCAGGTAAAAATTATGATCTGCGGATGGATGAATGGGGTGTGAATGAGTCTTGTCTGTAAACCATACTGTCACGTATATGTGTGGCAGAAGTTGGAATTCTTGGCTATAAATAACAACACTGGAAAAACGAGAAGAAGCCCCTCTGTCTTAAATAGGCTTGCTCGTATTGGAAAATGGTATAAGACATGGTGACACAGAGCCCTGGTGGATCAGGGGAAAGAACGCTCGCCTCCCGATGAGGTGACCTGGATTAATGTCCCAGCGATAGCTGAGACTCAAATTCAGCACCTGGCTTGTACTGACCACAGTGCTGACGTAAAATATCCTCACCGGAAGACTAATGGGTTAAAGTCCCCTCGCAGTCAGGCTAACTGTGGGAGGTTTTCCTTTCCCTGTAACACAAATGCGGGTTAGTTTCATCAAAAAATCCTCCACAAAGGCAAATTTCTCCTAATACTTGATCCAGTAGTTCTCTTGTCTTCTGGATTGGGTTCAAAACTACAAGGCTATGGAGTTGAACAGTGTTAGCCGTAAACTCAAAATTGGGTCAGCTGTTCAACGGCGGTTATAAAATGAAATGAAACAATAAGAACAACAAAAATTATAAATATTCACAACTAACCATTTCAAATTTATTGATCAATGTTTTCAGATAGCAAATGAAGGGTAGCACTTTCTTTTAGGTTTAACAAATTAATACCAGTCAAATAACAATCAAACAATAAGAAATAAATTCATAATATAAGTTAAAGTGAACAAATTACTAGCCATTCATTTTGCTTTATAGATATGGTCTTTGAAATAATATAACAGCATTCATCTGTTGAAAAATTAAAGTTTAATGAAATTAGTCATTGAAAAATACTTACAATGGCTTTATCTCGAATCTGATGTACATCAATAAACCACTGATAACTGCTTCGAATGATCAAAGGTGTTTTACTTCGCCAGTCGTACGGATAACTATGAACATACTCCTCTGAATAGACAATCTGATCTTTCAGCCTCTCCAAAATATATGCATTTCCATCATCTAATGCATATTTCCTATCAAATTCCTTGCCTGCTTCAGAGGTATAACACCCCTCTTCATCAATAATGCATTCCTAAAAGACAAAAAAAATACTTTTGATTTTCTAATTAGTCGAAAGAAATATATTTAACCATGGGTGGCACTATAAACAAATTTCAAGACTGAACTTGTTTTTTTTTATCAATTAATATAGTTTAATGTTTTGTTTACCGAAATTTTTAGAAATTATCACCTCCCTGACATCAAAACTTACCTTTCCTAGATAATAGCATGCTTTTAAAATTTATCATTTGGTAATTTTTTCTAAAAAAAAAAATATTTTCCTTTATTTTATTAATTTATTGCTTATAGGAAACAAAACAAAAATGGCAAATGGCAGCTTGTGTTATATAAATTGTCACATCTTTCACTAAATAATAAGCCTCTAACGTTTTCCTGAAATCATTCATATATCTACTCATTGTTCCTTTCACAATTATATATCTTATGTCCAAGCGTTATAATTGTTTCATTTTTTTAGAAAAAAAAAGAATATTGATTTAACTTCATGCAATACACCATGTCAATACATTGGCCACCATGTCAATACATTGGGAGGGATGTAAACTCAAGCAGATTTAGATTCAGCAATAGTTCAAATTATGTTTGCAGAAGCAGATGTTGAAGTTCTATCAATCCCATTTATCAGGATTTTAAGAAAAAGATGAGGCAAAATTGACAAAAGTAAGATAAATAAAAATCCCGATTCTTTCACTGCACTTTGACAACATTGCTTGATCATTTCACAATAATTGTAAACCCTGTGGCAGAATTTTTTTGGGATTTCTGTGAATTGCCTCTCCATTACCAAAATTTGTCTGGAAGATATTTTTAAAAGTTACTAATTTAAAGATTCATAAGTTATTAATTTAAAGTAACAGAAACGTCAACTTCAATAAAATAATAATATATCAGAGTCACAGGTGTTTGTAAATTGATTATTCTTAGTAGCTTTTATAGTGATAGGTATATGGTAGTGGTTGTCAAATTAATGAAGCTTCTCAGCTAACCTACTATTTTAAATCCTACTGAGAGCTTTCTACCAAAAGAACTAACATTTTTTTTAAAAAAAGAATCCTATGTATGGTCTTAGAGTTCAGTGAAGGAACATTGTAAAGCAATTAAAATGTTTATCAAGGGTTTCACAATCATTGGCAAACAAAATATACTATTACAGTGTTTAAATAATGTGTGAAAAGTAGGCAAAGTTTATAAAAAAGCTTCCAAACCTACATCAAGTTGAAGATTTTGTTTCTGAGCAACAATAAAATCATCAAAGCCATGGTTAGGCGCCATGTGTACAAGACCAGTGCCTTTATCCATAGTTACATGATGACCAGGTAGAAGTGGACAAATTCTTCCATTATAGATTGGATGAATATAAGCAACATCTTTCAGCAGAGATCCTACACAAAAATTTCAATTAAAACCTACAAAATGCCACACAAATGACTGAAAATTTGAAAAATTAATTTTTAAAAAAGGAAGCATGAAAATTTAATTAAATAGAAATTATTTAATATTTACATAACGATAATAGAATTGCATTAAATGAAAAATACAAAATAATATTCGATGCAACACCATGCAGCGTTAGATATTGACTGTAGACTTCTGAGAGAAAATGTGTATGTCTATTGAAATTTCAAAATAAATGAAAGCTCCTGCAGTGGTATGGCGTGATAAGTAAGAGCTGATGTTATTTTCAAACGATAGGAGCTGGGTTCCACTTTTAAATTTATCTGCAATTCCCAACTCAGTCAAAATGAGACTATAAATCAAAAAACTAGGTAATTTAAGATCATTTTCAGATGTTATAATAAGCAGTACTGCAGATTTTGCTACCAGGCTGGTATCGTAAGCTGCATTTCTATCTCTTTTTGCTTATTTTTCACGTTGATCATATTTGAAATGTATGGCTAGTCATAAAATAGAAAACCAACTTTTTTAAAAATAAAAAACACAAAAATAACAATGATCTTTGATTAAAGTTGATCTGCTAAAAAAATATTTATATTGGAATTTCAGTAGAAGAGGTCAGTAAAACTCACTAGTCTGCTTTCAAGTTTTTTCCTCCCTTTTTAAAATTGAAAAATTTCATATTAAATTTTTTACTGAAATTCTAAAAATCTTTTTTCTTCTTCTTTTAATTTAAAAAAAATATATATTTCTTGTTTTAATCACTCTTTTTAAAAGATTCCCAAAGTTTTAAGCTAGTTTTTTTAAACTCATAGTTTTATTTACCTATGCTTTACTGAAAAGTTTAATTTTAAAACTTAACCTACTTCATTAATTCTATTTGTTTGATGCAAGGCAAAGCTGAAACATTTTTAGCTAGTTACACATTTACTTACTTTGGTCTATTGTAAATACAACTATTTGATTACAATTTTAAAAGAACTAGTCAAATTGAAAAAACAAAAACATTTTTTTAAACACAATAAGTTTTTGCTAAAAGTAAACGAGGTATGCTTTTAAACATCGTTGTTATGAATTGATTTAAAAATTTTGTCATGCTAATGAAAATTGTCCACACATAAAATGTTTTTTCTAAAGAATTAGTTGAAACAAAATTAAATGTTAAATAAGTTTCTGTCAGAACAAATGTTTTCTTCAATTTATGCATTATTTTATTTTTCATCAAATTATTATGTGGATTTAAATGTAAATATACTAAAAAAAAGAAAGATATTTATTAAGTCTAACCTTCAAATGATTTTAGAACATGCAACGGTGACTTCCGTACTTTTTCTAAAACAGACATAGTTTCTTCTGCAATAAGATAAAACTCGTTCTTCATTTTACAAAATACGACACAATATCTAAATAAAATGAAAAGTATCTGATATTTTATTGATAGTACACATAGAACAGGTAAACAAAACTACTATTAGTTCTAAATAATTTACACTCTAATTCATGATGTTTATTCAATATCCTACACTATAATAAATATATAATAACTTTGTCAGTCTAATAGTAAAGTTCCTTTAGAAATCAATAAAATTAGTTTGTAAAACAATTTCTTTCTATAGTTAAATAATATTTTTTGATTATGTAATGCAATAGCTCAAAATAATTTAAAATAAAAAAACAGTGACTGACACTAACAAAATAACTGGATTATAACACCGAATCTGCTATAACAGAATTAAAAACATGTTAAAACTGCCCTTCACTTTAATCATTATCTCTGTTTCATAAAATCTTGCTTTTGAAGGGCATGTTTTAAAAAGGAAAATTATGTGATATTTTTTGTTTTTAAAACATATGCCCTTTGATGCTTGATTTCAGGAAACAAAGATAATGATTATAATGAAGGGCAGTTTTGACATGTTTTCATTTTGTAATTATTTGGGGAAGAAAATTTTAAATATTCTGGTGAAAAAAGAAAAAAAAGTACACTAATATCATGCTTTTTCTCATTTTTGTATGATAAGTAGAATTGATCGTCAATCTACCAAGTAAAAATAGCATAACAACAGATGTGAATTAGACTTTTTGAGGAAATTGAAAGATCAGAGGAAAGGAAAAATGAAACAGGGATGGAAAAGTAAAAAAATAAAAATGAAAGCTGCTTATGCATTAAGGAAAATTATTGTATGTCCATCATTCACTCTTAAATTTCAATTAAGAAAAATAAAGTACCCACAACAATAATGTAAAAGAATTCAAATGTAAATAAACTTAAGAATAGATTGAATGTTTACGTATTCAATGAGATAAACCATAAAGCAAAAGGATATCCCTTTGTTAGTTTTTTCATTAAACAACAAAAAAGCAGAGCTAGAAAAAGATCAAAATTTTTTAAACAACATGTGATCATGTTCCATTGTGATTCGGTTTTAAATAAAAGCATTCCATATTAATTTTATTAGCTAACAATGTACCTAAATGATAAGACTAGAGCTTTTAAGATAAATTCAAAATTATTTTTGACACTCATGGTTTTTTGAAAGATGCACACGCTATTATAAACTTAAAAACAATAATGAATATAAAATTTCAAATTCTGTAAAAAAAAATAATAATAATAATAAAAAAATGCCAATAATTAAGGTAATAAGATAAATGGGTTTATTTTTAAAAAGAATGTTAATGTAAATAAAAATTTTTTTACTCCTGTTTTATAAAAATTCCAAAGGTAAATTAAAACAGTTAAGCATAATTTAGTTAAATTATTTGTATTTTATTTTAAATGTATTTGTAAAGTTTATAATTAAATTCCTTTTTTTTCCAACTGTAAACATGTTGATTCACATAATTAATTGTTTTATAAAATCAAATGAGATCAGAATGAATGTGATTTTAATAAGCAGGTGGCATTGAATGCTGTTTAATTTCATTTCTTTTTAATACCATAAACCGGGGCGAGTCTACCCATCCAGGGGCGAGTCTACCCATTTTAGTTTTATTTAATTTTCACTNCTATTAAAAGCCTTTTTTCTTTAATATTTACAAAAGTTTGACCACTTGAAAGTTGACAAACTGAAAAAATGGGCAGACTCGCCCCGGTTTACGGTATATATTTTGTTATTACACACATTGAAAAAAGAAGTTCTGAAAGGCACCATATGCATTTGAGAAGTAAATGGTAACGTAGAGCTCCAAGTGTCTAAAATCCAATAATCTAAATACAAACAAGATTTTTTTTTAAAGGAAAACTTTGGTTATCAACCTGCAACCCACAAATTATATATTTAGAAATAATAAACTGATTCTCTCAGTTTTTGAAAGTTGCACAAGCTATTATTAACTTAAAAACAATGTTGAATATAAAATTTCAAATTCTGTCAAAAAAAAAAAAAATAATGCTAACATTTTGGGTTCTCTTGGTAAAAGAAAAAAAAATGTTACCCATGTTTTATCAAAATCATAAAATTTTTTTAAAAAATACTTCATACATCATTCAAAAATAATAAACAGAAGAAAAAAAATTTTAGATAATTATGATTTAGTTACATCAATCGTTTATAACGGAAGTTTCTTGTGCATTCAACTTCATTAAGTTTAAAACTTCAATGGAATGATTTGTGTGACCCTCTGATAATTTAGGAAAAAACAAAATAATACCAATAAAGGTCTTTGTTTACATAAATGGGGGTACTAGTAGAGGTTAGAAGGGAAGCCAACACTAGGGAGTTGTTTTCCCTTGTGTGTTACGCATTCATTCATTTGATCATTTCTCATTAAATTTGTTTGTAGACATAAACACAGATTTTATAAATTCAATTATTTGTAAGCATAAAAGTTCAAGTTTATGATCCTTTCTTAACAGTAGTAAACATAATAAAAATCTCACTCATCTTCCCACAAAAAAAGTTCTTGAAAATAAAATTAAGGTAATAAGATAAATGGGTTTATTTTTATAAAGAATGTTAATGTAACATTAATGGAAAAAAATAACTCTATAAAAGGGTTAAAAAAAATAAGCATTACAATAATTATACATTAGAATTGAATTGGTATCTTACAAATTAAATTATCTATTTTCATACCATTCGAAAAGCCAACAAATACTATCTGGTCAAAAGTATGCGAACACCTAGTGGTATGGATGTAGAGCGTCATGAGGTACATATTAACCCCTTAACTTGTGAGCTCCAGTTAATTCGAGGGCGATAAACAGGAAAAACTGCGCACACTCGAGATAATTTGAACGGCATTGTATTTTATGCTGCTATAATTTTTCACACTCAAATATAATCAAGAATTGAAAATAACAATGTGAAAGCTAAGGGAAAAAAATAATTTTATTGATATTTATTATTTACATAGGATTGTATGCTATAACATTTATTTATTCAAGAATAAAATATAGCCTTTTTCCATGGAAAAAAACACAGTATATCAAAAATATCCATCAAAGGAAAAGTTGAACCAGGAGCGAAATCAATTTTTTTTACATTTAAAAAAAAGTGATTTTTTTCGGCCGGTTTCTTTCAAAAAATTTGTGCGTTAAGGGGTTAATATGATGTTGGTCACCCTTTTGCATTGAAGACAGCCTGCACCTTTCCACCAGTTTTTGATAGGTGGCCAGAGGAATTGACATTCCAGACTTCCATCACAACTGAAATGAGTGCTTGCAGTGAGGAGGGTCGATTTGGCTGGCACAGTAATCTGCGCCCTAACTCGTCCCAAAGGTGTTCTATGGGATTTAGATCAGGGCTATGAGAAGGTCAGTCCAGTTTTTGAACACTCATTACGTTAAACCACATCTGCGCAAGCCTCAATGTGTTAATGGAGTTGGAAGAGAAATTAGCCTTCCTCGAAATATTGCCATAGAGTTGGGGATGGAGCATTGTCCAGAATGTCCACATACATCGCAGAGTTCCTGTTTCCAACCGCAGGAATTTTATTTTATAACCATCGTTGAACAGCCGACCCAATTTTATGGCTTTATAACTACTAATGTTCAGCTCTGTAGCCTAGTAATTTTGAACCCAATCCAGAAGACAAGGGAACTCCTCGATCGAGTGCTGGGAGAAATTTGCCTTTGCGGAGGACTTTTTGATGGAGCTACCCCGCATTTGTGTTACATGGAGAGGAAATCCATGAAAACCTGCCACGATTAGCCTGATGGCAAGGGGACTCTAACCCATGATCCGTCGACCACTGAGGATATTTCACATCAGCACTACGGTCGGTTCAAGCCGAATGCGTAATTTGTATCGACTGGGATTCGAACCCAGTTCGTCTCATTGGAAGGTGAACGCTCTATCCCTTGGGCCATTGCGGCTCAACCGCAGGAATTAACGTACACGGTCAAACCACGAGAAATATTCCCACACCATTATGCTTCCACCACCATAACAATCGGGTGTCCAGATATTTTTGGCCAGATGTATATATAAGTACTCTTTAGTGTATATTTAAGTACTTTACAAATAAAAATTTAATCTGAAATAGTTTAACTTATTAGAAGTTGTGTTACCTTTTTTCAGTTGAATAGCACACAGCTTGATTAGCAGGAAGGGTCCATGGGGTGGTGGTCCATATTAAAACGTTTAATTTTGAGCCTGGACCTGTATCACAGAATTCATAAGTAAAGTTACTTTAAAAAAAATGCAAATATATATTTTCAGATATCATCAGTGATAAGAAAAACTATATTTTTCTTGCAGTTATTTGCAACTGTCTTTTTAGTGATTATCAGCTACATTTGAAACATAGTTATTACTTAACTAGTTTTAGGAAATGAATCTTATTGGAAGATTCAACCATACGCATGCTCAAAATTAAAAAAATTTTGAAGACTGAAGAAAAATTGGTAAAAAAAGATGCAGAATAATAAATTGGCATATTTAAACACAGGAAATTATTAAGTCATAATTCTATAAACCAATATATTATTCTTAACCATTTTTTATGATTTTTATCTTTCAATCTTCAACATTTTATGGATTTCTTAGCAGCAAATATTTAATAAAATAAATGACAGAAAATTATTATACTTCTGTAATTTTGTTAAGTTGTTTAACCCACTGACAGTTCTGCATGTAAAAAGTCGTATTTTAACCTGTAGTCTTCTCCTCATAGTGAAACTGGTTCTTCCATGTTATTAGATTGGGAAATAGTGTACTGGGGAGAAATATTATCAATATTGACCATTTTCAAACCAGCGAATGGACTCTTTAATTTAATCTAAGAAGCAAAGTACATAGGAGATCAAGATTTGCACCAATCAGATTTGAAAATTTAGTTACTTTATTTACTTAATAAACGTTATAAGTGGTTGCCAACACTCACAATAAATGTGTGTTTTTTTTTAAAAGTAGCACATTACATTACACACTGTGAAAAAAAAGAAGTGACTATAATAGTTTTGTTACCTGTAGCACACTGGATATGATTGACAATGAAAAGAAACTAAGCCATATTGCGTTTGATGACTTGTATTATATGGAGCTTGAACATATAGATTTAAATTTATACTAAAAATTATAATTTTTTTTTATCATTTGATTTATATTCTATAATGAATTCAGCTTTTCATTTGTTTTTAATAATCAATGATTGGTATAATTAATTATTGATGATTTTAATTTAGAATTGAATTCTTACTCTTTTGCATCTGATAATAAGGAATTTATGGACAAAACTCACAATTCAAATTACTATTACCTTGTAACAGATTAAAAAAATCAAATAAATTTAATGTTGGTAAAAATATAGTAACCTTCTTCCTTAATTCTAATTTTAATTCGATATTGATGACTTACAAAAATACAGAGTTTTCTAGTGTAACAGAAAAATTGTTTCAAGTATTTCAAATAGTTTTATAACATCTGAAACACATAAAAGAGTTAAATTAAACAATTAAATTTAATTCTAACAAATAAAAAAAAAATTCCTTTTAACTAACAAATTTTGTAACCTTTTAAATAATTCTTATTATAAAACCACTCTTGACCTTCTTAAACTAATTATCTATAAAACATGATTAGATATTATTTTTTTTATATAATTCAGATTTATTAATGTGTTAATTTAATTTTAATGGTTTAGGCAGATAAATACTGTACATAAATGTAACTGCTGAGAGCACATAAAATATTTGTGAACTAATCCAATTATATTTTTAAATATATCAGTAGAATTTATAGTAAATTCTAGAAGAAATGTTTAAAACAAGATATTTTTAATCGAAAAACATTAATGAGAAATTAAGAATAAAAAAAGTCAATATAAAACAAGTCCTGACAAAGATGAATTATAATGAATATGAATTGCATTTTGCATTGCTAAATAGAAATTGCATTGACCAAATGTTCATTAAAAAAAATAATAAATATTTCGTTAAGTATTTAAATAGAAAAGATTTTATTAAGATT
The DNA here is from genome assembly GCF_043381705.1 of Parasteatoda tepidariorum. Classification (NCBI taxonomy): domain Eukaryota; kingdom Metazoa; phylum Arthropoda; class Arachnida; order Araneae; family Theridiidae; genus Parasteatoda; species Parasteatoda tepidariorum. The sequence continues at coordinate 8,360,961 of NC_092206.1, forward strand.
TTTATTTAAAAATAATAAAATATTTGACACTAAAATAATATAAGAAACAGAAAACTGTGTCTTGATATTGTGAAAACCATGAAAATTAAAAAAAATTATTTAATTTTTAAACACACATAATTATTGTGAATGATGGAAAGATGAAATATACATTTCTTAAAAAAATAGCAGATAACGAACAACAGATCCTTTCAAAAATTATTTAATTAGTGTAATAATCTATACTAAACAGTATTTAAAATAACTTACCTATTGCATCTTTTATAAAGTCAGGACAGTTTTGAACTTCAAATTTGATATAAATAGAACAGCTGAGAAAAAAAGGAAACATAGAAACAAATATAATGTAATAGTTTAATAAACTTTATAAAACAAGACATCAAATCTTGAATATTCAATAACATAAAATTCATTATATTATTAAGATTATGCATTACTGTGATTAAAAATTCCTTAAAAAACTAAAACTTCAATTGAGACCTTCCTCATGAATTAATGTATTGTGTAAAAAATTCTTTTTTGAAAATGAAACCATTCTGAATCCATTTTGAAATGAATCTATAGACTTTCAACATGACTTAAATTGATAGGTACCAGATTGCCTGGGAAGTAAAGACGGATTGCGCCCAATGCCGACTACATTACCACAGTCATAATGTTGGTCACAAAAATGTCGAACATCCTCATCCATGATTCCCCTGGCCCACAAGAGGCTGTTGCGGGAATACTTAACTTTATTATTTTAGAATTATCTAGGGAACTTACTTCATTATAGATATATATTCATTTTGAATATTTGTAAAAATTCAATAGCTTTATGCAATTAATGATTAATCTCACACCCTAAAAAATAACATTTGTTAAATGTTAATTAATTTGTTAAAAAATTTTATGATTTTAATTAGACTGAATGAAATTAAAATTTTACCATTGAAGTCTTTTACTTTTAACTTTTTAAAAATGTTCAAAATTACTAATTTCTTTCAAAATAAAATTGAAGTATTTTAAAAAAGAAGTAATTTAAAGGAGAAAAAAAGTTTGAGGTTCTGTTAAAATATGACACTATTTTGCAATCAATCATTTCCTTTTTCTTCCTTTTCCTTAAGACAAAAATTGCTAAACCAAATCTGCTTTTAAAGATTGAAATATTTTCAGTTGAGTTTCAGTATTAATTTATATGCTTTTAATGACATTTTATTGTAATTTTAATTTAGATTCGCAGTTTTATCAATTAAATATTTTCTTTAATATGAATAGTACATAACATTAGATTTGTTCAATTTTAATGGCATATCACACATTTTACAGTGATAAGACGCGTGGAACATCTAAATAGAAAAAAAAAAAAAACACTGAAATGCAATATTTAAAATCACATACAAAGAACATTTAGAATACAAAAATAACATGACATCTTGAAATATTTTTTGGAAAGAATAAACATATATTTTACCTATAATAAGTACAATAAATAATGAAATGCAATAATATTATTTTAAGTTATCAGATCATCTTAATTATTATTAAAAAGTAAAAAGTCTAGGTATTTGTAACTTTAAATATTGCATAATATTTTGATTTGAAATCTAGACTAAGGTTATATGATTGAAAATAATTAGTTTTTGAGAGTAAATTTTACTTAAGAAAAAAAAGATACTGTAAGCAAAATGCATACATAAAAATTAATTAATACATTCCAATGATTACTTAAAGTTTTCAATTCATAAGCATAATGGAATAATTCTGGTTTAAATGTTTACTCCAGGAATTTTAATATTATGACAATCTAATTTAACAAAACAATGTAACATGTATATGAAACAACCTGATTTAAATAAATTACCTAAACATTATATATTACCTGATATGGTTTGAATTATATTCCAATTCAGCTTCAGCCAAACTTGTTCTGAAAAATGTTAACAGTCAATAAAATGTATTTAAATTAATGAATATAATTAAAGAATCTAAATTAAATCTGAAATGAATCTATTAAAGCATGAAATAAAAATCTTACAAAAGGCAAGTAATTTTTTTTCATGACTTGATTTTTAAAGAAAACAACCAATAGTGAAACAGAAACTGTCATTTTCCAACTAATTGTAAATTAGAAAGCTTATTTTTGCAAGTAAATTAACTTAACGATGATGGCATTAAACTTAACTTGCTAAATTTATTTACTAAGGACTATTACTTTAAATATTTCTAAAATTATATTCCTATTACTGTATTTATTAGATTCATTTCTAGGATGAGAACATTTTTGATGCAGCACAAAATAAACCTAGGTTAAAAGTCAATTAAATCACAAATTAGTACGAAAAAATATGGCTGAATTTAAAAGTAGTTTGCCTAGCTATAATGAATCTTTCAACGGAAAAATAAAAATGGAAACTAAGAAGTGCAATATGAGGTAACATAAGATAAGAAAAAAAATTGCTTATTCAGAAAGAAAATAATTATTAACTTATTACAGTAAGTTCAAGAAAAAGAAATACAAACATTAAAAAAAAGGATTTTTGAAGAATGAAAATAAAATGACACTATAAGAAATAAGCTTAAAGGTAATAAGTTCGTATATTAATAATGTTTTCATTGATTTTGGATATTCTTCTTCTTATGTTAGCAAAATCAAGCAAATCACAAATTGCTTATATTTCTTTAGACAAATTTTTTTTCATTCAAGAAGTTAATTTAATATTTTTTCGTAATTCACTTAAGATTTTTGACTGGAAAGAGAATTGCGTCTTGTGCAAATATTGCACAGATAAACATACATGTTATCAGTAAAAATAAGTAATTCACAAATTTCTTATGTGTTTACATAATAATTGTACTGACACTAAATAAATTTTACACATATTATGCATCTCAAACTGATATGAAAATAATGCAATACAAATGAAAAAATGCATAGATATCAAACCTATTTTTAGGAGACCAATACACTGGTTTGAAATCTCGAAACACTAGTCCCTGAAATTCAAAATGAATACATTAAATCAACAATAAACAAATATAGTAAAATTGAGGAAAATCTATTATTGGTAAATATACTAAAAGTCTGTTATAACGACAATTCACAATAACATATTAAATTGCTGTTATAGCAAGATTGTCATTATAAATGCACACACATTTAATGTTAAATACATAAACACAATATTAAAATATCTGTAAAAAGGAGAAAAAGATGAAATGAAGTGCAATTGTAACTTTTGAAGTCATTGATGACGATATTGAACATAGATTTCAATAGTGCTAAGGAGCGTAACAAAAGGACATAATGGATAGATTTTAAACAAAAGGTACATTCTTTTGAAATATGCTGAGTTTTCCAAAAATTAGCCCAAGAATTTTTCCTCTGTAGGAAGAATATTACATGGTAGGTGAAAGATAACCACATCTTAATTTTTTATTAAAATAAAAGATTAAAACTGTAGGAAAGAAATCGGGTGAAATGATGTTTATTTTAATTTATCTTTATTGATATGAGAAAAAAATATAAAATATCTGTCAATTCGCTTTTTTCTGTATACCATAATAATATTGCAAAAAAAATTTTTTTTTTTCGTCCTAAAATATTTGTTGTAATAGTAGAAGGTTGGTAATTTTAAACTTGTTCTAAATATACAATGCTCATATATCTATGACATTCGAATTTTTAGGGTTGCTTGGAAAACTGTTGTAATAGCACAGTTTTGAAGATTAAATGCTTGATTTCAGGATAATCCATACTCGTTAAATTAAACTTCATAGAATAAGCGACAAGCATCGTATAGTTGAATAATTAAATATGCATGCAATAGTTTACAATATTTAAATTTTTTTTTTATGATTTCCCTATAACTTGATGCAGATATGTTCAATATTTTGTTTTTGAGACTATTTTGAGCAGTTGGATAAAGAAAAAAACACATACACACAATGAAATAACTTATAAAAACAAATAAAATAAGGCATAATAAATTATTAGTTTAATAAAAACTAAATAATTGAAAATATAAAGTAGAGCTTTAATAACACTAACTTGAAAAAAAAAATTTTTTTTTCTTGATATATAAAGCTTTTATAAAATTGCAAAAGCAAGAAAGTAAGACTCACAGTTTAAGATAACAAAACTGTCAATGTTCTACTTTTGCAGTTGAGTTCAATAATTATAAAGCATTGTACATAACATATGGTACAATGTACGATACAAGGTTCAACTGTCAAACTAAAATATTTCAAGACCAAAGCATTTCTACTAAAACTTCGCTTTCCTCCCTCTTTTTTATTCTTTTAAAAAAACTCAATAATAGGATTTTTAATTTATATTTCACTTATTGTTTTTTTTTTTTTAATTGTGTTTCAAGTTCCTAACATTTGGTATACATGCATGAAATGCAAATGAAAATTAAATCATAAATTAAATGTTGCTAAAGGAAGAAAATTTATATATATATATATATTAACTTAAACAGTAAAAAGTTAATCATTTAATCATTTGAAGGTAAAAAAATAAATAATAACTTTTCTGCATTATTATGAAAATACCTTCTTTATCTATTTAACCATACAATGAAAGCATAAAAATTTAACTAATTGTGAGTTACTTTTTCATATAAATCTTGAAAAGTCTTCAATTGTTGAACAACATAATTAGGATCACAAGTAAAGTAACTGTTTTTCCAGTCAGCTACTAAGCCCCATTTCAAAAACGAATTCATTTGTTCTTTTTTAGTTTTCTGAGAAAAATCAAAAGCTAAAGAAAAAAAAGAAAACACATATATATATAAATGTACAACTTCCAAAATAATTCAGAATTCTTTTTATAAGATTTTTATTTTCAAAATCCTTTTAACTAAACAAAATAAATGAGCAAAAATATTAAATTAATATTTTTTCAAATTTTAATTGGCACTTAATTATTTTGAATATACATGAAAGAATTTATGAATATTTTAATTATAATTCGAAACCTAAATAAAAATTATAAGAAGAAAAAACAAGAACATTAATTGTGCCTTGAAAGAAAAGAATCAAAAATAAAGAAGAAAGTAGAAAACTTGCAAAATGCAACATCATGACCAAACGAAAAAATGTAAAGAATCTTAGTGATATAGCAATGATTTTATTTTAAAAAAAATTAAAAAAACATTAAAATTCATTAAAAAAAATTTAAAAAAACATTACAATTCATAAAAAGTTGTGAATCAGAATTAATAATTATTACAGGAAGAAAAAGGGAATATTATTACAGGGTGAAAAAGGAAAATGTTTCTAAAAATGTTTTCTAGCTTCAAATAATTATTAGGGTGTAACTTGATCTAATTTGAGTTGATCATTAACCCATTAACTTGCGCACTCCAGTTACTTCGAGCGTGTTAAACAGGCCAAACTGTGCATAATCGAGATAATTTGAGTGGCATTGTATTTTATGCTGCTACAATTTTCGGCACTCGAATATAACAATAACAACATTGAAATTAACAATGTGAAAGCTAAGAAAAAAAAATCATTTAACTGACATTTATCATTTACATAGGATTGTAAGCTAAAACACTTCTTTATTCAAACATAAAATATAGCCTTTTTTCATGGAACAAAAGCATAGTACATCAAAATTGTCCACCAAAAAAAAAGATGAACCAGGAAACTTTTCTTACTTAAAAAAATACAGATTTTTTTTTGGCCGATTTTCTGTCAAAAAATCTGTGATTTAAGGGGTTAATGTTAAAGTAGAGTTGAATTAATGAGCTCAATATATTAGAAGCTATAAATAATTTGAACATATGGAAATATAATAAGCACTTTCAAAAATAAATATATAAATAAATTTAATCCCAATCCCGAAAATAATATTTGAGTATTTTCATATAAATAGAAAGTGTGCAACAATTTATGTTCAAAAATAAAATAAATAATAATGATAAAATAATACATAAGAAATATTCCGCCATTTATGAATGTCAAGTTTTCAGAATTCAAATGCATATAACTCAAGAAATCTAACTTAAAATCAATAAGCATTTTTGTTAAATAACTCTTAGTGTCATATATATATTTACTCCAATTTTTAGAAATTTAGAATGTTTTCAAAATTAAAAACTGGTTTTTAAAGGCATAACATATCATGTTGCGTTCACTACTTCTAGTTTTTAATTTTTAAAAGAATTTCAAAGTGTTGAAAGTGAAGAAAAATTGAAGTAAGTGCAAATGACACTAAGAGTTACTTTAACTAAATTTATTAGAAATGTGATATTTTTGAACTGAACAAAATATTTGATAACATGACATTCAAAAATTCTGAAAACATCACATTCATAAAGAGGTAGAATTGCCCATAAGAAATGGCCAGCAACCTCGTTTCCGCAGATGAAGTTTAGAATCAGCAGACACTAGTGACTCATTTTCCTTCATAACTTTCAGTTCGATAGGTAGTCCATGGCAATCCCAACCAGGGACATAATGGATTTTTTTTCGACTTAGGAGATGGAAGCGTGTGGTAATATCTTTTAAAATCTGCAATGATGAACAAATAACCACATGAAAAACAACATAAGACTACACATACAACAAATCATTTTAACTTAAATTATGAATAAAATGATTACCTACTTATACTGTGACAGAGTTGCTATTTAAAAAAAAAAAAATTCCTGAACATATTATGCACAATATATCAAAAGGAAACTCACAATCTTGCGTGTGAGTTATATTGGGCTAACTACAGTAATTTTATTTAATTGCAGGTAAACTGTAGAGAAGTAAAGAAAAGCTAAACATACTTAAAACAAATAAGAAATAGTTCAAAATAGTTGAAATATCATCCTTAAATATGCCATAGCTTTGAGTGGTCACCATTTTTTAAAAGAGGAAAATAAGAAATTAAATTCCATGTATTTTCCCAGTTTGTAAGGAAAAACTCAAATTTCTGAAAACATTATTTTATTTATGGAAATTAATTAATCATAATAGTATAACAATAACTTATTGCACATAAAATTATAAAAAAAATTATTTATTTAAATGAAACAATTAAGAAAAATATCTAAATTAAAAACTGATTTTTAACCCATTGGCAATATGTTACCGAATAAAAAGATAATATAAATAATAATTACTTTATTCACAGCATGTCCTAAATGCACATTGCCATTTGCATATGGTGGCCCATCATGCAAAGTATATACTAAGGAAGAGTCCCTGTTTAACTGTGCACTATATAATTCTTCAAATTTAGAATCCTACAAAAGAAATTATATAAATCCATATTTAATGATGTTGAGAAACATGAAAATTACAATACAAATATATCACATAAAATTTTTATTTATGCCTAGATTACTGCATTCTCAAAGACTGTTGGCACTATAAGAGTAGAGGGAGAGGGGCACACATTTCGTTTTTAGAAAACTGTTCAATTATTTTAACTTTTATGAGTACATGCATATTTATTTTACCATGTGTGTATTTATAAATGTAAATGTAAACTAAAAATTTTCTAAAAACAAAAAGCGTGCCCCATCTTATGCTGTACATATGTCTGGCACTTTTTTATAATGCTAACCTCTTCAATATTCAGCAAATATTAATATGAAACCTTTTCACTAAAATGATGCAGAATGATTGTTAATATCTATTATGTGGGATACATTAATTATTTTGAGATGGTTAAATTACAAATGTTGATTTTTTAAATGTAATGTATAAGTTTTTTTTTTCTTAAATGAGAAAATATTATAAATGAAAATTACAAATAAAGCTTTAAAATATACTCGGTAAAATTTGTTTAACACCAAAGATAAGGTTTATTACAATTTAAACAGCATTTAAATATTAAAAATCATATTATTTTTCTGACACATAACTGCAGAAAAACAAACTAAGTTAATTACATTAAAAAAGGTTAGTCAGAAAAAGAAAACTTACATTTGTACATCAATTAATAAAAAAATTAAAATTCAGTTTTATAAAATAAAATTTTGAAATTTTTTTAAATATGTAAATATCTATTATTTATGAATTGTAAGTACATTTTATCAAGAAACTTTAAATAAAATATCACATTTCACAATTTTTTTCACATTCTAAATCAAATATTACAATTCATATTTTTTTTAAAAAAAAATTAAATTATTAGGGTTTTCCGGGACATAGATTTAAAAAATTTAATATGTAAATGCTAAGAATAAAATTGTTTTTTCAATATAAGATAGCTTTTATCTGCCGATTTTTCTAGAAAAAAGTATAGATGATTTAAAAATTTATTGTTAAATGTAAGAAAATTTATAATCCTTTATTTAATGCTCTCAATTATCTCTGAAGACTTCTTGGCAAGTTAATTTTCGCACCTGCGAAAAATATAAGCACCTGTTAATCTGTAATATAAATGAGGTCAAAAAGAAAGCAATGCTTACAATTTCAATTGTTCGATCTCTATCTCTTCTTTTATTAAAATTAATTTTGTGGGGAAATTTAGTTTGAGGAAGAAGAAGAGTGTCTTTAAAATTCAAAGACGACTGACATCGAAATGCACTCGGTAATAAATTAGAATTTTCAAATAAGAAAAGAGTCAAGGGCGATCTAGCTTTTCGAATTACTGTCGTACGATACATTATAATGTTCAATGTATTATACAAAATAAATGAATTTATTAACAATTAGAGGTAATTATTATTCATTACTAAAAAAGTAAGTAGAAATTTCTTTGATTGATAAAGCTATTATTTTGTTAAATGTATGTATCAAATTTTTTTTAGCTTACAGCTTATTTCGTAGAACAAAGAGGATTAGCAGACAATTTTCTATCTTACAGTTTCGGTTTTGTTTAGTTCAACTTGTGGCAACATGTTAATCCCATATGGACATGACGTGTTGTTTTCATCCACGTTTGAAATGATCGTCTACTGTCAAAAGTAAATAGTGAGTGAGATTTCCAATTAAAATCGCTCTCGTTTCTTTTTAAGTTAAATTTTTTGTTTTCTAGATACTGAGGTGTAATTCCGTCATTTCCATTCGTTATAATAGTAAGTTATTTTAACTCTGTTTTGAGTATTTATTCCTACGTATGTTTTTATTACTTTTAAGTACTGATGCTGGTTGATATTGGATAATCGACCTATTTTATTGCTATTGATTATGGTAGTAGATTATTGTGGTATGAGTTTCTTTTCTGATATTGAGAATTAAAAGAGACAGAATTGACTTTTCTTTTTTACCGAATTGAAGAGTTGCATTTAAAAAAAAAAAAAACATTTCATAATAATTTTTTTTTGGACTTGATAGAGCTCACGTTGCTACTGAATTATATTTTACTATCCTTGTATTTGAAACGTCATATTTGCAGAACTGAAATTGTAATGTATGTATTATTAGAAATGTATTTTATGCTTTTAAGTGAAAGTTAAAAAGATATAGAGCCAAGCTTGGCGCTTTTTAGAAAACCGATAAGTTTCTTTAAAATGATGTGTTCAAATCTTTACTTCTACTGCTCTACTACATTTGTTTTATTATTTTTGTTCTTAATTAATTTATATGTAACAATCTGGCTCGTTTGCCTTGTCATATTAAGCAATTATTTATTACTATATGCTAGTTTCAGAACATATGTGCCACTCGATATTTGTTTTTTTTTTCTTGTCAACCACTTTTGGATTCTTATTATCGGTGCCACTTTCATCACATATTACAAATCTGACGAATTCTTTGTTAACTTGTATCACGGTCATTTTTAAACACAAAACATGCATTTGATAAATAATTGCTGATCTGTTAGCCCCCAGTTTTTTTATGTGTATAATGTATATTACACAATGTATATCTACAGAGCAGTTGCTTTTAACTTTTAAAAAACATCAGTAACTATTTAATTAAAGTTTTACTTATTTTACAGGCATTTTTCAATGTGAAATTACAGTTTATGAATGAAAAATACTGCACATTGATAATGAATCATTATCCTTAGGCAACAGTTTTGTAAAGAATTTGCATCTATTTTTGATAAAGGACATTTCTTGTGACTAACACATTTTTTTTCAACATTACATAAATTGAAAATACAGCCGATCAATACTAATGGTTTAAAAAATGAAGAATAAATTAATTTTGTCTAACTTTTTTAACATATTTGGGCTTTAAATTTTCTTGTTGAGCATATTCTAATTCTAATTGAACACATTTAAATTTAACAATATTGTTGTTGAAATATTGTAGCATTAAATAAAAAAATATCCTATAAACATTTTAAATGAATTTTAAATATTTTTTTAATCAGTTTTTTTAATATAATATAAGAAATAGTTTTGAAATATTGCGATATTGAATAAAAACATAACTGTATGTATACAGTTATGTTTACATACAATACAAGTTTATTTACACTGGTATTAGAAAATAATTCTAAAATTCCCATTTATGCTTTTGACTGTTCTTTTGCAAACATTTTGTATTAAACAAGTAGGTAAAAACTGTTTGAGAAACTTTAACTCTTTCAATAATTATATTATTTTATTAATTTTAAGAAACTAACAGAGCATGAAATTTGATGTTGGTCGATTTTATTTCAAGCTGTTCTAAGAGACATTACAGCTTATTACAGATTCATAGTTATAGTAATGTGAATTCCCATCAGCTCAAAACTCAAATTTTTTTTTAAAAAAATGTGAGATATCTTCGTTTTTTTTTCTTATGGTTATAATCATAGTGAAAGAATTTAAATAAATAACAAATTATTAAAAATATTTCTTTCAAAAAAAAATCAAGAATTTGTTTAAATTGTGGTTTAGGTTTTACTGTTTAAAATTTTTATGAAAACAGCATTTATATATAATTGCATGGTGATTTTTTTAAATTTTTATGTTTTAGTCTGAGTGATCTTGTGAATGATGAAATAAAGTTGCATTTAATTGGGAGTTCTTATATAAATTCTTCCTGTAAACAAACAAAATGATGCCACCGCCGAATTCTCAAGTTCCTCCAAATGCTAGTTTGACGCTTGATCATCAAGTTGACAACAAGGTTTTATTTTGTTTTGTTATTGCATGCATGAAAAGTTTATTGTAAATTATTTCTTGTCATACTATATCTGATTTTTTCCAAAATTATAAAATGTTGAAACTGTAATTTTTATTTAATAATTGAGTAATCTGTTAAAATATGAAATATGTTTATATTTTGACTAGAAATTTTACCAGCAATTCATTTAACTTATGAAACATCTGAATTATTTTTGAATCACTGTGACCAATCTGTCGAGATGATTGTGCTACGGAAAAATTCGGCTTTACATATTTTTCATTAACCGAAGTTACCAGAAATCTAAGGTCCAGAAGTTTCAAGATCACATTAATCACATTTATGTATAAAAATTTTTGTTTATTTTATTTAAAACTATTAGAACTGGAATTTATACTTGGCTTTTTTTTGTAAATAGTTTTTTGGGAGAATAATATATGTGATTAGACATAAAAATAAGCATACATAATTATTCATTTAAATTATGCTATATATAATTTATTTAGAATTTCATGTTTTGAAAATATCAATTATTTAAATGTATAAGGACATAAATTTTTTTAAGGGGTCATTAATGATTTTACTCAAATTTTCAGGATTTTTAAATTGAACTCACAATCTGTTACCAGCTTTTTCAAAATAATTATAATTTGTGTTTTTATTGCCTATAAAATTGCATTTCTAGTAAATATAAAATCAATTTAACGTGTTCGACGACAATGTCTGTGACGGTTTAGCAATCACTGCTGTATACTAAAGAAAGACCCGGTGGTTGCTTATAACATTTTTGTCTGTTGGGATCATGAAATAAAATATCATTGGGATGAATTTAAATAAGTAATTAAGTTGACCAATCTGAATAACTTTTGATCTGATGATCCGATCTTCAGGTTCTAGGACATCTGTATAAGCATGCCTTTTTTTCTAGTGATTCAGATTTATGACTCCCAATGTATAGGAGTTAGCCGCAATCACAAAAATATGGTCCCAATAGTTTGGTCAGGAGAGCGCTCCAATGTTTGGACCGATTAATGCTAATTTTACTTTTTGCGTATTTTGCCATATCTTAATAACTTTCAGTCGCTAAAAATCTTTGCTCACAATTGTAAAATTCATTTATCCAAAGATGAAAAAAGAAAAAAATTTAGTAAATATTTATTATTTTAATAAATAATAGTTGAAAAAATTTTGAATTGTAAATTATAAAATTTTTTTATATAATTTTAAAGAATGTAGTTTTAAATAGCAAAATACAAAATTTGTGGAAAATCAATTGAATAGTTTTTGAGGAAATTGAATTATAAATATAGGACTTCTTTAAAATTTAATTTTTTTAACTGTTCAGCTGATTTCGCACAAATTTTGTATTTTGCCATGTAAAATGACATACTTTAAAATTATGTCAAAAATTGCATACCTTACAATTTAAAAAAAAAATTTCGACTTTTATTTTATAAAATAAAAATAATAAACATTTACTGAAATTTATTTATTGCATGGAATTATCTTAAGATAAGCAAATTTTGTAATTGTGTGAAAAGAAATTTCAATTCGCTTAAGAAGCTTTCGGTATATGTCAAAATACATTTAAAAAAAAGTAAAACTAGCATTAAGGGGTCCAAATTTTGGATCACTCACTTGACCAAACTATTGGAACCATATTTTTCAGACTACGGCTACCCCCTATATTCAAGGGGTCAGAAATCCAAATCTGTCGAAGAAAGTGTATGTTTATTCAAAGAAAGTACGTTTTTGTGTTTCCTTTAATAATTAATTAGCATATTTGAGATATTACCCCCTCAAATGATTAAGAATGAGTCCTAGAATGTGAAGATCCGATCATTTGATCAAAAGTTATTAAAGGTATGTTTTTTTTATTTTATTTATTTTTTTTTTTATTTTTTTTTTTTTATGTGTGCACTGTACATTAAATTAAAGTAAAGTTATAGCAGAACAATTTATGCCTAGTACTTTCTAACAGAATAAATTTATTTAAAATTTTGGATGCTATATATTTATTTCTTTATTTTTTTCATTATATAGATATTAATAGACAACTTATTACTTAACTAATTAAGGTCCTCCTTTTTTCAATACTTAATTTNTTTTTTTGTATGTGTGCACTGTACATTAAATTACAGTAAAGTTATAGCAGAACAATTTATGCCTAGTACTTTCTAACAAAATAAATTTATTTAAAATTTTAGATGCTATATATTTATTTCTTTATTTTTTTCATTATATAGATATTAATAGACAACTTATTTCTTAACTAATTAAGGTTCTCCTTTTTTCAATACTTAATTTGCTAAATAAAATTGTGAGTTATTTGAAAAAAAAGAGGAAAACTAGTTGAAATTTTTTTTTCTAGTTTAGACAGTGCCTGCAAAATATTTGTAAATATCAAAAAACTTGTTTATATAGATATAGACCTGCTAGTCAGAGATATTCTCTTCAGTATGTATAGTGAGACATTTATGCATGAATCCTAATGTATTATGAATGAAAATGTATTAATAATGGCAAAGATTTCCTGGCTAATTTTATGCTATCAAATGTATAAAAATTACTTTAAAGGCCTCATAAATTTTATCTTGGAGTAAACACTTTTCAATTTGCAGACATAAATAATTTTATTCCATATTTTGGATTTTATCTTTATAATTCATGTAATGTTAACATTAATAATTCATATGTTTAAGTAATCGGGAAATGAGTTCATTCTTTTTATAATGATAAACTTACTTCAGTGTATAATTTCTTTTATAGTTGGCTAATCAAATGCATGATATGAAACTGGCCCCTCCTCTTCCTCAAAATATGCCTACCAATTCCTTCATGCAGCCTGGAGTGCCAAATCTGCAGCATTCTAAATCTCCAAATTCTACTAATGTTACATACAGTGGTGCACACAAATCCACTTATCCTTACATGAACAATAATGTCATTCCTGGAACCCCTAGATCTGGTGCATTTAATAATAACTCATCTCCAAGTTTAGGATCTTATTCACATGTGCCTAGCCCATCTCAGTACAGAGACCAAAACCTAGGTTCGATGCCGCCTCATTCACAACCTCTATCAAATTATAGTAATGGTGTGAGTAATGGGTATGATACTTCTAAAAATGCTGGATTTCAATCGCCTGGACAGGTGCCGTATTCTCAGCATCCCTCGCCTCATCAACCTGGCGTACCTCCGCCTCCATCACCAGGACAACAAACACCTGTCAGACCATTGCAATCTCCTCCATCTAATCCTGTAAATATTAGGCCTATTATGAATCAAAACCAGCCACCTGTGATGAATTCTCCCACTAGTCAACCTGGTTTCCCACAGCAACCAGGATTCCCACAGTCTCCTGGTCTTCAGCAACAACCTGGTTTTCAGCAACAAACTGGCTTCCAACAACAGCCAAATTTCCAACAACAACAGCCTGGTTTTCAACAACAACCTGGTTTTCCGCAGCAACCTGGTTTTCCGCAGCAACCTGGTTTTCCACAGCAACCTGGTTTCCCACAGCAACCAGGTTTCCCTCAGCAACCTGGAATATCATCACCTACAGGTCTTCCTCCCCCTCAATTTGGAATGTCACCTCCTGGTACTAATATGCCGCCTCAACCTGGTTCACCAGCTAATTATCCCTATGGCATGCCAGCTCCAGGCCCTGCTCAACAGCAACCAAGAAAATTGGATTTAGACCAAATGCCAAGTGTTGTATGTTAACAGAATTTTTTTTAATTATAATTTTACTTAATTTTGTCTAATTAAGTTTAATGTAGCATGCTCTCTCTTGATAAAGCTGAAGGCATTTTTGTCATTGGCTGTTAATATTTTATTTTTAAATATTTTTTATGAATGGACATGGATGGAACCTCTTGACTATTTAATTTTCAAAGCAAATACCAGCCTTAATTTTGATAGCCAGGAAAGAGGTTCAACTGGTTCTGCTTCCCTCCTCCCCTGCATGAAGAATATAATCTTGGTCCCTATTCATGTGTAGAAAGTGATTTGTTTGATTTTGAAAAAAATCAAGGATAATGTTTCATTTCTAGCTAAATGTTGTTATCAGTTAACTTAAAAAAAAAAAAAATTAAATCAATCATCCATTGTCCTGTTGTTGTATACTACAATGCAATGAGTTTTTGTCTAGAATGTGTTAGCTGTCATTAATTATTATAAAGCCTTAGTCATCTTCTTCAAGTAATTTAAATTTATTTACTGAAGTGAAATATGTGTGACTTCCGTAGTTTTGAGAAATTTTTATACTCTTTTAAAATCATTTAGCAATCTGAATTAAAAATGCAGGTCATCAATCATATCAAGTTCTTTGAGAAATTCATATTTTTTACACTATTTATGAAATAAACAAAATTTTATAAATGTTTTATATATGTTCAAGTACAAGAAATGAAAATATTTAATAGTTAAGCTGGTGAGTTTTACTGTTCACTATGTTCATAAAATAATTTAGTGCATTTTTTTTTTTTTCATTAGACAGAAAAAAATTACTGTTTTTACTTTGAGATTCTTTTTTGATTAAAATAGTTTTACATTGTTTTACTTTCATGACTATTATGAGGTGGAAAATAAATTAATGGTCTTTTAGTGTAGATACTTTTATAATAATACTCATAATCTTAAAATTTGAATTTGTTTTGAAGGAACAGGTAAAATCCTAGAATAGCACACCTCTTGGCGACTTTTTGAAATCTCACCAAGTTGGCGATTATTACTGGGATCAACGTTGCTTCTCGATTATTAAAAAGAAGAAAAGAAACAATTTAAATTATTACAAATTTATTAAAATACTTTTTAATAGAAATTAATAAAAATTTAAAAAATGAAATAATAATGGTAATGAATGAAATAACATTTAAATAATGAAATAATAAAGATGAGAAGCATAAATGGTGAAAAAATAAACCCTCTTTTCTAATGCAATCCAACTTTCGCATAGGTATGCATATAAAATAATATTTAATCAGGTTTAAGAATTCCAGTGGTGTGATTGGACGTTTAAAATAATCTCCCCGAAATATCTTTCGGAAACCTAGTTTGGCAAGATTTCAAAAGCTTGTTTGGCGAAATTTTAAAAAAATCGCCACGGGTTGGGCTATTCTAGAATCCAGCCGAAGGAACATGTTTTAATAAATAAATTTAAACGAAAGGTATTCAAAAATAACAATTAGTTTCATATCAAATCAGGAGATTATGTTTATATAATTCTATACCAGTATGCATGAAGAAAAAATTTTCTGTCTGAAGGCTGATCGTTATTTACCTACTCCAAAGAATTCTTTAAAGTTGTGAATATCTTATCTTTCTATAATGACTTCTTTTCAACAGAGGTGTAATGAATTTTTTATCTAACCTAAACAAGAGTAGTTCTGACTTGTGATCCCGAATGTTTTCGCGATATATTCGAATATAATAAAAAGTGAAGATTTGTATAACTGATATGAAAACATGTTATTTTGATTTCTTATCCGCTGAGATTTGAGATACCAATTGTGAACGGTAATTAAATTTTTTATAACTTTAATTTTATGATCTTCTTAATTCACAGGTTCAAGAGAGACAAGAGGATAAAAAAACGAGGAGTGGTTATTTTGCCACGGATGTAAAGGGAGTCGTCCCACCATTAGTTACCACTGATTTTATTGTGCAAGACAGAGGTAATGTTCTTAAAAACCAGATTTGTTGCTTTTGAAATTATATAGTTAGAGGTGTCAATAAACTATATAAAGCTATATACAGTAGAAACTCACATATCTATAACCGGAATCTGCAAATTCCAGACACTTGAGCAGCAAAAAACTTGATTTTTAGCATTACCTTGTTTTCTAGAAAAATATGACTCACTTTAGTAAAATCGCAAGAAAATTATTGCAATTGACCCTTATAAAAAATAATAACAGAGAAAAAAAAGCTATAACAGTTGTCCATAAAAATTCTTAAAGATAAATTAAAACATTGTTAAAGAGTTCAGGTTATTGTTCTGCCCTAAATGCTTATTTAATAATCAAGTGATATTAAATGTGAGGAGGCCATTTATCGAGAATTGGTCAGTATTATAATGTGCATTTTCATATGTTTCGTTTCATCTTTTTTTTAAAATATAAATTTTTATATACTTTACTGTTAGTCAAAATCCAGGTTGCCAGTCTCTTACTATCTATATTATATAAAACGTTAATACGTACGTATGTATGTATCAATAAAACCGATGTTATTTCTCGCGCTGGCAACAGTTTTCATTTTTAATTCATTGGATTCGGCGCGCAAGAGCACGTAGGGAGCAACCAGATAGCAATAACCAGAGTGAGCATTATCAGGTTGTTCAATTCAGATTCATGCACTAAAAACATGATAATATTTAATTTAAACTCAATTAGGAATTAATTAATTAATTGAAGTGAGAATGCTTTAAAAGGCCGCTGTTGAATTGATATTTTTCTACTGGGAGCTACCTAAACGTCTAAAAAACGTTTAAGTGTTTGTATTGAATGCATTGAATTTTTTTATATTTCGCGTTTATTTATGCATTGAATTTTCACGCTTTAAAATGCAGAATATTAGTGAAGCAATATTTGATAATTTATTTTGCTAATATGTTTCTTATTTAGCTAATGTTTTGATTTTTTCACCATGTACAATCTAAATAGCTAATATACTTTTTTAAAAGCCAATAAGAACATTGGTAGAATT
>NC_092206.1:8379667-8383907 GCF_043381705.1 Parasteatoda tepidariorum
AGAAGATATAGTTTAGAAATTATATATATAGACTTTTAGTGTCTAGTGTTTCACTGTCTGTTAAAGATGAATAAGGCACTAGAATTTTTAAAACTGAAAAAAAAAAAATTGCTGTTTTAATGCTACTGATGAGTATCATTATCAATCTTGAGAAATATATCAATAAAATCTCTTTTTTTCGTAACTACTTCTACAAATATTTTCTATATTTCTTTCTTAATTGATAATTAAAGTTTATAACTTAATACATTTTCATGCTTTAATTTTAGAAAGAGCCTCCCCATTGTTTGTATCGGGAGGAAGGACCATTGAGGTGTAAAAGATGTAAGGCTTATATTTGTCCTTTTATGACCTTCATGGAGGGTGGTCGATGTTTTCAATGTGCTTTCTGTAAGGTTGTCACTGAAGGTAATAAGCTTAGACTATTTCAACAACCTGTGTTTTTTAGTATGCTTAGTTTGTCTAGATTCAAATATGTATTAAGATGTTAAACTTACAGAAACCTTTCCTAGCTCTAAAATTTTCTTAATTATCTTGCAAAACTTAAAGTTAAATGTTTTAAAGATATTAACCCTTTATAAGGAAGTAGTAATATACATATCACTAACTTCAATTAGCTATTTTTTCACTTATGATTTGTTTAGCTTTCTAATTGATAACTTCAGAGAATAAAAAAAAATACTAATGAAGGGTTTCGTTTACGTAGATGTGGGTAATAGTAAGGGCTAGCATGAGGTCAAAAAAAGAAACCAACGCTGGAGGGCTATTTTCTTTGGTGCTTTTTATGTTTGTTCATTTGATCAATTTTTGTTGAATTTATTTAAAGATTTATTTGTAGAGCTCATTGACCAGCTGGCCAAAGTTAAATCAAGATTATTTAAAAAAAATTATACTGGGACAAAAAATAAATAATGATGAGGTGAAAAATAAGCAGAGATATGAATGGTTTCAAGAGAATGTTAATGGTTCAGTGATATGTGGGAAAGGATAGGCTGTTATTTTTATTTTGTTTGCTAAAAAAAGAAATTAATAAAACTAAAAAATGTACATAGCTATTTTTTTCAGAAAAAATAACCAAATGATTGATTTAATATACAGGCTATTATCAAGAAAAGGTAAATTTGTGCCAGTGAGCTATAAATTTCTGCAAGTTCCAGTAAACAATGCTAGCCAGTATAAATTGGTCAAAAAATAAGTTCATTCTTGAAATTTTTTTAAAATGGCACCTAAGTAAATGTTACAAAACTATTAAGCATGCAACAATCTTTGACATGCACGACTTCTTCTTTGTTATAACCAATTAATATCCTTATTGTATCCTATTCTGTTTTCAGTACCCCAAGACTACTTTTGCTTTCTTGATGGAATGGGGGAACGCACAGATAAATATCATCGTCCTGAGCTCTGCCTTGGATCATATGAGTTCATTGCTACAAAGGATTATTGTCGGGTAAAAGCTTTTCTTTATTTGAATTATTTTTTATTCAGTTTTTATGGTATTTCAATCAAGACTAATAAATATGTGCAAAGGATTATAATTTGTTCATTTAAAAAATATTGTTATTTAAAAGCTTTTTTTATTATAAAAAATCATACGAGTTCATTGTTCACAGAGGAGTTTTGTGGGGTAAAAGCAGTTTTATATTTTAATCAATTAACTCTAATAATTATTGTAAAATATTATAGTATTTTTAAAAGAAATAAAAAAAAATTCGTACAAAAATAATCATTCAAGTTTATTGGTTCAGTCACTGCAATTTAAATAATTGTATATTCACAACTTAAAAAACGAGCACAAAAATGTTAAAAATTTATAAACAAATACTTTTTATTTTATCATTGCAGTTTGAAGAACTATCATATCACTATAATTTATTATATAATTTATCTTTTGTTTATGCATATATATTTATTAGTACTACTATTTTATTTGAATTAATTCATAAAAACATTAATATTTTTCTTTCTTTTTTTGTAAATTATGATTGATAACACATTCATTGATGCCAAACAATTTTAACTTTTATTTATTTTATTCTGATGAAAATAACTGATAAAAGTTTCTTTGCATTGTACCTTTGTAAAGCTTTTCTGTAAGATGATAAGATTAAGTATACATTGATAATTTTTTCATCATATTTCTACTAATTAAAAGAAAAAGAACATATATAATTGAATATAATTTATATAAAGCAGGGGTTTCCAACTTACATGAGGCCGACGGCCACAATTAGAAACACAAATCAAATGGGGGGCTGCAACTTAATCAAAATTTTATGTAGGACTCTTATGTTTGAATGAACATTAAATATTACTGTCTGATATTTACCAAGTTGTACAGAACAAAAGTATTGAATTACAAATTAAAATAAGAAGTAGATTTTTAAAAATATTTCTTTGCATATTAAAACTTACATAGTAGCACACAAAATGTTCAATGAGAAAATTGAGGTTTGTCTGCTGCAACCACCAGAGAATAGATATTTACATTTTAAATTTAAAATTTACAAATGTGTGTGTAAATATTTTCGTCCAAAATGAGTGGTTTCAAAAAGTTAAATCGGAGAATTTCTTCGAGAAAATTTCTGATACACACATGCTAAATTATATTCACAAAATACAAAAAAATGAAATAAAAAAGAGCAACATACACGATTATTTTTGCATTTGAATAAATATTTTCTTGGATGCGAAACCTGAGAAATAAATTTTTTTGCAACGTTGGTATGTTAAATTTTTACAGAAGCGAAGAAATTAGGTTTTTATTAAGGAAAAAAGTATTTTATACCCATTCAGATTTTTTAAGAAAATTGTCCGCGAAAAAATGACAAAGTAATATATTTTAGTACGCGGGCCATAACAAAAAGCTTTGCGGGCCGGATTTGGCCCCCGGGCCGCCAGTTGGAAACCACTGATTATAAAGTAAGGAATCTATTACTTTAATTAGGGAAGAGTCACACCTATGCTGAAGCTTCATGTAAACCGAAGAAGATATGGTTTAGAAATTCTTTTAAACAAGTTTTTTTGGCCAATCAAATTAGATTTTTTTAAAATTTAAAATACATGAATTCCTTAAAAGAAATTAAAGTATATGTAAAATGATTTAAAAATGTAGTACATTTTTAATGGTCATAAACAATGTACATGCTTTTTAAAAAAATGGTAAAACTATAAAAAAATAAAGTTTTAAAAATAATAAAATTATATCTGATGCCATACAGATTATGAGAGCCATAATCTTCAGTTGACATAAAAATTTAGGTCAGATTGCTGCTTAATCTGCATACCCAAAAATAGTTATAGTACACATTGTCTCTTAACGTGATAACGATATTTTATATTTCTAAACTTGCCTTTAAGATATGATTTTTTTAGATATTAAAGTAATTATTCTAATTATATTTGCAGAATGATGTGTTACCAAATCCACCTGCGTATATATTCATGATTGAAGTTTCAAATGCAACCTTTCGCAATGGATTAGTACCACTCCTTTGTGAAAACATGAAAAGTGTACTGCAAACAATAAAAACGTAAGTATACTGCATAAAGTGCATGATTTAGATCAGTGAATAAAAATTAATGTATTATTATTTCAATTAAATTTAGCAAATAACTCTTAGATATTGTCGATATCTTTACAGTAAACAGGGTTGCCACTCCACAGAGAAAATAGGAAAAATCTGGAAAATACAGGGAATTAAAAAATCACCTAAAAAACAGGGAAAATGCGGTGAATTTTTAGTTTTTCCTTACGAACTGTTAAAATACAGAGAATTTTATTTCTTATATTCGTCTTTTAAAAGTGGTGACCACTCAAAGTGCAATTTAAGGGATATTTATTCTTTATTTCTTTAAGTTTTTCTAGCAATTAAAACTAGTATAGCTAGATTAATATACTCACAGTGATTGTGTGTTTCCTCTTAATATATTGTGTATAATATGTACTGGGAAGACACAAGGATTTTTTTCTTTTCAGATTTAAGTAGCAACCCTGGTAAAATAATATTGATAATAGTTTTCCACTTGAATGTGCTTTTAATAGTATTTTTCTAATTTTATTTTTTTCTACTTACAAGGGAAACTAGGGAAGTGTGACTCGCCAATTTTGAAATAAACTAGTGGGATGTATGCCTTATGAGGAATAATTTTAGGGGGCAACATTCGTTTCGGCCCATAGAAGGTCCTGTGAGAGATAAAAAATAATTCAATATATAGAAAAATCGGTATTTTATTACTT
>NC_092206.1:8385165-8416349 GCF_043381705.1 Parasteatoda tepidariorum
TTTTTGTTAATGTACATTAACAACAATGGAAAATAGTCTTCTAATTAATAATTTCAATCAAATTAAAAATATTGTCAAAAATTATTTTTTTTAATGTACATTAACAACAATGGAAAATAGTCTTCTAATTAATAATTTCAATCAAATTAAAAATATTGTCAAAAATTATTTTTTTTAATGTACATTAACAACAATTGAAAATAGTCTTCTAATTAATAATTTCAATCAAATTAAAAATATTGTCATTTTTTGGAAAAAGGTTTTTTATACATTAATTTAAACACATTTTTATACTATAATTGGAGTGCTCATATCCATTCCCAGGCGGATACTTTGTGCTTGAAAAATTATCATTTTAATATTAAAAAATGTAGGGCAAGTTCTAGAAGTTCTGTTAAAGATCTGAGTTTTTTTTAAAACTTATAAGATCATTGATCATATGATAATTTAGACAGTTATAATCAAAATTAAATGAATTTTGCCTTGAAATTAGCTATGACTTTTTAAAAAATGAGTATTAAATGTGATAAAGTTCACCTTCATTATTTTCAGCCAACCATTTTACATCAACCTATTAATATTAATCTGCCATGAAAGCACCTCACAGTAAGCTACTTAAAATTTCAACACAAAATGGCTAAAAAAATATATTTTTTAATAAGTAAAAGAGTGATTTTATTAAACATAATTTTTCAATTTCCCAAAATTTCAGAAATTGATTCTTAAAGGTAAATTATTAATCAAATTTTATTTGTATTGTTAAATTCATTTCAGAAAAATCTCACTCAGCCTCATATTATGGTATTGTCTGATGTTCACAATGCTTTTGTACCTTTGTTGGAAGGATTTCTTGTGACATTAGATGAAGCAGAAGTTTTAATTGATAGGTAAGGCCCTATTCTTCTTATATTTAACTAATATAATCTAACTGACCCATCACCATCCATATTGTGTCAATTTAAAAATTACACATCGTGATCCGCATTCATGCGGTTTAAAAAAAGCACACATAGTAAGACATGTGTGTTTTTTAAAAATCAGGACGTGATTTACATGATTTAAAAATCACTAATCCAGATCCATATTTGAGCGATTTAAAAAATCGCACATGATCAGTATTTATGTGATTTAAAAATTGGTGCTTGTGATCCGCATTTCTGTGAATTTCAAAATCACATAGTCACTTATTGGTACGATTTAAAAAAGAATCACACACCATGAACGACACAGGGTGTCCGTGTACCTGGAAAGTCATGGATTTTGACCTTGATTGAAAATTTTCATCATGGCAAGTCATGATTTTCAGTGGAAATCTTTCTTCCCCCCTTTTTTTTTAATACTTTTTGGTGAATCTTGAATGATGCTTTCCATTTTAAGAACATTTTGCCTGTGAGCTAAGTTTTCTTTAAATAGTGCAAAATTAAACTTCTTATATTAAATTCGCTATATGTGTTCTTGTTCTTTAATAACAAGTGCATTAAATATTTTCCAATAACAAGAACAGAGTTTTTAAAGTTGTAAGAATTCTCTTGGGGACAAAAGGCATTCTTTTAATTTGAATAAATATTTGATAAAACATGCAATTCTGATGTGCTTGATTGTAGCTAAAAATTAATAATAAATTCCTATTTATCTTAATCAGATATTTATTTAAATTTTTTTCAACCAACCAACTAATTAAATTATATATTTAATTTAGTTATTACCTTATTTTTTTTCTAAATTCATTCATGCAAGTTACAATTTGATTTTTTTTTTAATAAAAAAGTTAATATAAAAAATATTTTTGAAAATTTTTAAGGACACTATTTTTTACTTTAAGGTTATTCTTAAGTTTTTAGAGTCCATTTTTTTCTTTGCATTTTTCAAAATTTTTAAGCCATTATCATCTTAACTCAGGTTATGATTAACCTTTTGACTTAACATATACCAATTGTCTTGTATATTAGTTTTCTTTTATACTTTTTGTCAGCACATTTCTATTTACTTTTTTTTGCAGTCTTATGGAACATATTCAACGCTTGTTTATGAATGATCCTGCAAATGAAGTAATTTTAGGACCAGTTATTCAAGTTGGCTTAGAGGCTTTAAAAGTAATATGTTACTCTTTATGTCAGGGATTTGCAAATTATTTTCATAAAATGCATTTTTTTTATTTTATTTCGGAATGTTATTTGCATATATATCACGTGTGTATTTTTTACTTTGTTAATTATAACCCTACAGCATTCATTTAGTTAAATTAAATCCAGAGATTAGTCGTACAAAAGTTGTAATTGACTGTCGTGTTCAAAATTCAAATGGCTTTGTATACTTATATACTTAAAGCATGATAATCTATCAATATTGTAAACAAAGACTGTATCAGTAATAAATGGCGGGTGAAATATTATTTGGGTACCTCTAATCTATGGGTAATTTACTGTCTATAGGTAAATGCAGGTGGAATCTATATTTAACTATAAAAATGAAATCTGAAGGATATTAAAGAATATTTCTTCTAATATGTTGCACATACCAATTTTTAAACTTATATGTTTCAATACTCAAAGATATATATAAATTACTCAAAAACTCTGCAGGCTTGCCACACTGGGTAAAAAAAATTAAAAAATTTATTTTAGAAGTATAACATGCATTTCAAAAACTTTTCATGTGTTTTATTTTATCTCAGAACTGGCCTTAAGCAGCCATCCAATTTTTTTTGGGTTTAGAACTATCAATATCGAACTTGCAATTTGGAACCCAACCCAAAAGACTGCTGACTCAAGCATTAAAACAAACTAGTCTGTGTGAAGAGCTTTTTGATAGAAGTAACACGCATATTTGTTTCTCAGAGAAGAAAATACTGGATAGTGGATTCTAATATAGTGGATTTTATTTTATGATTTACTTCCATTTAGGATATTTTTTGTCAGCACTGTGGTCAGTGTGAGCCAGAAACATAATTCGTATTTACTAGCCTCTGTTAGAATTCAAACTAGGGTCATCTGATTGTGAGCAAGTTTTTGATCCCTTGAGCCATCTTGGCTCTTTTTCACTGTATAAACTTTTTTTAAATATTTTTATTCATTTTAAAATTATAAGTATTTTTCATTATCTTAATTTTACAGAAGTTGTCTTCGTTTTATATGCCGCCGCTCATAATTATAAGTAAATTGAAGGATTAAACTGATAAAAATAATTTAAATAAGCTTGTAGCACCAAAACGAACTTACTTTTTCAGTATAAAACTTGTTACATGATGTAAGTTAACCCCGTCCCCCATTTTTCTCTTCAAAATTACTATTCAGTAAGAGGACTCTGAATTCCCACTATTAATAAATTTTTATTTCTTAATTAATTTTTTTTTATTCTTAATACAAAGTAGTAAAAAAAACTTTTATGAAAGCAAATTTTCTTTTAATAGAAAATTTATCAGTGTTTTTTCTTCTGAAATAGCCATTTTATTTCTCTTTCTTTCTAAATGAAAAATCATGTTGAACCAATTTCAATCATCATGATTATCATTGGTATGGCAGCCCAGGGGTGAGCCTTGGCCTTCTCTAAAACATTTCTATGCTGTTTTCCATGATTCCTTGTTTTAGCTATTGTTTTTACGTTGTATTATTTTGCATAATACTATCTTGTTATTAATTATTATTTTCTGTTATAGAATGCCAACTGTTGTGGCAAACTTCTAGTATTTCATTCAACAATTCCAAATGCTGATGCTCCTGGAAAATTGCCTCATAGGGAAGGTCAGAAACTTCTTGGTACAGATAAACAAAAAGTAAGCTTTTCTGTTCATTTTATGATTCATTTTAAATTTATTTAAAAGTAATTGTTTCTTAAAAATAACTGTTACTTAAAAATAACTGCTACTTAAAAATAACTGTTGCTTAAAAATAACTGTTGCTTAAAAATAACTGTTGCTTAAAAATAACTGTTACTGAAAAATATTTTATTTCAACAGATGTCTAATCTACTTAACAATCAAAACAATCTTCTTAACTAACTTGAAGGTTACAATCTATAGATCATTATTAAATTAAATTAATTTCAAATTTTATTTATACACCAACTAAATTTATTATAAAAAAATTAATTGAATGTGGAGCTATAAAAAACGGCAGATTGACAATGTTTGTTTAATAAAATAAGTTCAGAAAATGTTTATTTGAGAATGCAATGTAAATCTTTAAATCATTCAATGTTGATTACCTTGGAGTTTATTATTTTTCCAATTCTCTTAAAAAGTCGCTCAATTGCTTGAAAAAAAAAAAGACCTGTTTAGATTATTGTAGAATCTCAGGAGATATTTTTAAATGATTTAGCTTAGCTTGTTTTTTAATTTCTTGCTAGTAAAGCTCTAAAAAGTATTGAAATAATTTTATTCTTTTTGTGGACTTTCATTCTTGTATATATATTATACACATGCATATTCCTTCATAGTTAATAAAAAAATTTTATTTTTATTTTTCAGATAGCATTGTCACCCCAAACAGATTTTTACAGCAAATTAGCCCAAGAGTGTGTTGCTGCAGGTTGTGCTGTTGACCTTTATTTGTTTCCTTCTGCATATGTAGATATTGCAAGCTTAAGTCCAATGTGCAGATATACAGGTGGACAGATGTACAAATACACTTATTTCCAGGTACTTCTTTGTACTAATTCCTTTAAAACATTTTTTATATATATTCAGTCTACATTAACTTTTATCTGATTTTGTAATTTTTTTCCTTGTAGTCTCATATTGATGGTGACAGATTCCTAGAAGATCTAGAAAGAAATGTTACAACTCCTACAGCATTTGATGCTGTTTTACGTGTTAGAACTAGTGCAGGTAAGTACTTTATTTTAATTTATGTTTTATGAGATACCTTAGTAATGAAAACTGGAATCTTTGTGGAAATAGGATTTTCCTTATTCCCCTAAAGCTATATGCTTCAATCACTTAAGTTACTCGTGATGCAAAAAAGAGATCAAACTATCTTTTTATAAACATTACACTTAATTAACATTTAAAAGTTAGCAACATGTGTAAAAGGAATATAAATTTTAAACATACAGTAATAAAATCTTTGATTTCAGAACTGAGAAATTATGCCGTCAAATTGTAACCTAGGAAAAAAGAAACATGTTTTTTTTTTGCAGCTGAAATTGATAGTTAGTTTTAACAAATATTTGTCAAGAAACTTAGCAGAAAAAAATTTTTAAATGTTGATTGGGTATAAGAGTTTAAAAAGTGAGCATGCTTTTTAAACATACAAGAAATTCATATTATATTTTTTATTTTATGGTACTACTTTTATTTATTATTACTTTTCTTACAAATCTCCTCTGCAGAGAATCAAAATTGCAATGGCATGTCTTCAGATCATCCTCAGGGATGATTCTCAGACCATTGCAGATTACCCATTGGGCAGCTTTAGTGCAACGTAAACAAAGTACCTACCCACTTTCTTTACTAAAATATTTTGTTCTTTTAAGTAAATCAGTATTGAGTATCAATCTTTTTGGTAACTGTAAACTAAAATGTTTTAACATGCAAAGAAAATTTTGTCACAGGCATTAGTGATGATACAAATATTGTTTATGATTATAATAACAAAAAATTACTAATTCTCATGAGTTTGATTGGAGTGTTCAGCTTATTTTTTCAAACTTTATGTTCCAAGTCATTGTTTTAACTGCTTTAAGTTTTCATAAATTAAAATTAGCTAAAAACTTTGTTGAAAATGTGTTGCTTTACCCAGACTTTTTCGTGCTCAAATTCTAAAAAAGCTCAAAAGTTGTCAGATATTGCATTGTGTTTACTCGTATTTAAATAGAACGATTTGATTATTTTCTGTTTTCTACCTTAAAATATAGTTTAATGTGTAATTTTAAAAAAATTTATTCAACTCAAATATTTTTTTTTACGCTATGGAGTATTTGTTTCAGAATAATATGGCTTCGTAAAATCATCTTTTAATTTTCATATTAGAATATTCATTTGTTTCTAAAGTTTTCTGTTGAGTAACATTTAATTATAAAAATATTCATTCATTTTGTTTGTTTATAATTAACCCATTTTAAGCCAAGAATAAAAAATTTTATAAAAGGTGTTGCTATTTCTATTGAAATATGTTTATATTACATTCATTGAGCAAAAATATTTTGTGTATAAAATTTTTTATTTTATTTAAGAAATAAAATGGTGCGTATAGGCACTACTTACCAAATGACTGAACGAACCATTTAGTTGAACGCTTGTTTTTTTTATGAAGTTTTTTTTTTATTTATTTTATTTACTGACTTTTGATTTTAATCCATCATAAAAACATAATGATAAATCTTAAAAGGAATAATTATACATTTGTCAATAACCGTTTTAAGTTTTAAAAAAACTTTAATAGTTAAAAAATTTCTCAACAGAAAGTGTTTACTCCGATCGAATGACTATTAATTTTTAGGTGTCTTAAGAACCTTGATAATAGCAGTGAAAAATATGCGTCGCAGTGTTAATAAAAAAATATTTATTGAATTGGTGCATTTGTGCACCTTTGGCCGAAAATGGGTTAAACAATTTTCTACCTCATTTTTCCTTCCCTAAAAAAATTAAAGACGTTAATGTAAATCTCTATTGTAGTTACTATTTTCTCTTATTGTAGCTTTATTATTTATTAACTGTCATGAATGCAATATTACCTATTTATAAATTTAAAACCTTTTTATTTGTTTTGTATCAGGTATCAGCCCAGTTTTTTACTATGGCAACTTTTACATGTCCAATGCGACAGACATAGAGTTGAGTGCAATAGATTGTCACAAGTCAATAACCGTTGAATTTGCTTATGATGATAAGTTAGCCGAGAATGAAACTGTCTTCATACAGGCTGCCCTCCTCTACACAACCTGCACTGGAGAAAGGTTGATAAGAGTTCACAACCTTGCTATTCCTACTTCAGTCAGTATGCCTGATGTGTTCAAGTGTTCAGAAATGGACACTATAATAAATTTCTTTTCTAAACAAGGTATGGGGTGTTCTACTCAAATGTTTGATCGCTTAAAAAATTTCCCTAAGTTAGGGGTGCACAACCTTTTTGAGTGAAGGGCCACTTTCACAGCAGGTAGATTAACGAAGGGCTGCAAGCATATTTAGTCATGTTAGCAGCAAATATGATAATTTTCGTATAACATTAGTGTTCTAAGCACTAAATATTTTTATCAGTTAAGTTAATTACATATTTGCTGAAAATTAAATATTTTTAATTATTTGAATTTATTTAAAACTGAAAAAACTGTTACTTTTTTTTAAAACACTATTTCATTTTTCACAATAATTAATTAATCATATATATATGCTGCAGAAAGTGCAAAAAATATATGCATTTTATGTAGTAATATAAAATTGAATAAAATATTTTAATTAAAGAAATATTTTATTGCCTTCAGAAGCTCCCCTGGGCCGCACATCAACAGTCGGTGGGCCGCAGGTTGTGCATCCCTACCCAAAGTCTTATTATTATCTCAAATTTTTTTTGAGCGAATAATTTTTTATTGTACCTGCCAATTTGTAAGCTCATCAATTAATTGAATATGTCACTTATTGTAATGAAATCAGGGTCCTCACGGGTCAGGGAAAATCTGGAATTGTCAGGGAAAATCTGGAATTGTCAGGGAATTTTATTTTAACTCTAAAAATCAGGGAAAGTTGTAATATTTTTTTTTTTTACAAAAACCTGGAATATTCCTATATCATACCTAGAAAATAACCAGTCTTAAAATTGACAGTAACAGTAATCAGTTATTGAGATTCGAATTAAATAATTCGAACATCTATTACAATTATTTGTTATAGAAATTTCACATTTAACTCAAACTGAAATGATCCGATTCTCATTCTATAAGATTTTTTTACACTCAAAATCTAATATTTCACATTACAAATAAAAGAATCAAAGTTTTCTGATGAAAGTATGGTTTCAATTTTCATTAAAATTTACATGATATACCTGAGAAAGTCAGGGAATTTTTTTTTTCTGAAATTGAGGGGGAACCCTGTTAAATATCAAAAAATAGAATCAGTGTAATCACAGAACAGGGAATTTAACCAGTCTGAAAAAAAAAATCAGGGAACTTAATGCCTAAAAAGTCGGAAATAATGCTGGAGGTTTCTAAAAATCCTATATTTTTTTCAAAAAAATTAATTTTGCTTTATTTTTTAAAATTTTTTTTTATTTTAACCATTTCTAATAACACTAATAGTTGTTTTATAACATGTCTTATGTATTTTAATTTGGTGTAACTGNTCAGTTATTGAAATTCGAATTAAATAATTCTAACATCTATTACAATTATTTGTTATAAAAATTTCACATTTAACTCAAACTGAAATGATCCGATCCTCATTCTATAAGATTTTTTTTACACTGAAAATCTAATATTTCACATTACAAATAAAAGAATCAAAGTTTTCTGATGAAAATATGGTTTCAATTTTCATTAAAATTTACACGATATACCTGAGAAAGTCAGGGAATTTTTTTTCTGAAATTGAGAGGGAACCCTGTGAAATATCAAAAAATAGAATCAGTGTAATCACAGAACAGGGAATTGAACCAATCTGAAAAAAAAAATCAGGGAACTTAATGCCTAAAAAGTCGGAAATAATGCTGGAGGTTTCTAAAAATCCTATATTTTTTTCAAAAAAATTAATTTTGCTTTATTTTTTAAAATTTTTTTTTATTTTAACCATTTCTAATAACACTAATAGTTGTTTTATAACATGTCTTATGTATTTTAATTTGGTGTAACTGAAAAATAAATAATAAAATTTATGGCACGGGTTACAAAAATCAGGAATTTTTTTTTCCTGAGTGTTTGTGACTATCTTGATGATAATATTGAAATTTCTTTAGTTTTTAGACTCATGACCACCATTTATTTAAATCAAAACAACTTGCTTCTAGAAATATACTGATAACATTGAAGCTTTTGAGAGAATTGCTCATCAACAATGTCTTTCATCTGTTTCTTTAAAAATTCACCTTCTCTGGTACTGTATTACGATACATGATTATTTTCACTATAACTCAATTCAATTATAGGGATTTCTCATAGTACCCTAAGAAGAAATATGGTTGGTATTTGATGATGATTCCTCTGATTAAATTTATAAACAACAAAGGTTTTCTTTCACATTTACTAGTATTAACAAGGAAACGAGAATTTTTTTTAACTATGTAGCAACATAAAACACTATCCTTATTTATATTAAAAATCAGTTGAATTAGTTTTACTTATTGGATTATGATTTCTTTTTGGAAATAAAAATCTTGATAAATTTTTGTTAATTTGCTTTATAAATTTACATTAATTTTTAGCCTGTTTGTTCATGATTTTTTATTATGAGCTAATTTAAGTTGAAACATTTTAAAATTAAATATACAATAATATAATGATTTGTACTGAGTTTTTTTTACCCTTTAGAATGTTATGCATTTAATATAATATTATTTATGTGATGTATTTTTCAATTTAGTGACAAAAAACACATTTGTTTTTCTAGCTTTAAAGCAAATGCTAGATCATAACCCTCAACAAATTAAAAGCAGTTTGTTGAACCGTGGTGTGAAAATTCTGTCTTGTTATAGAAAACATTGTGCCACAAATTCATCTTCCGGGCAACTTATACTGCCTGAAGCTTTAAAACTTCTCCCTCTGATGATCAACTGCTTACTTAGAAGTGATGCCCTCGCAGGAGGTAAGTTATCCCTCTTATATTTCATATTTTTGCAGTTTTTAAAATATCTTTTTAAACTGCATTCCTAACAGATATCTTCAGAAATATTTTATACCTGCATTTGTCAACTATTTTAGTTATGTGGACCATCAAATTTGTAAAAATATACTTTGCGGTAGGTTTATATTGTGGGATATATACTAGATACATGTATATTAATGTAAAATTTTGTGAGTTTAAAAACTCAACTTATACACCAGGATATACGGTAAATGTTAAGATTTATATCTTTGCTGGATCTAATCTCTCAGTCTTTTATTTTTTATAACAATTAATAATATTTTGGCATTAAGTCATGCACTACCTTAGAAAATGAAGATCTGCAGAGAGAAATTTTTCTACAATAATAGATAAAATTGATAATCTTAGCCCTTGGTATAGTGTATAATAATATTAAATAATAAATGTTATAAAGTGCTGCATCATTTAAGAGAATTTTCTTTAGATTTAATTTATTTTACCTTATTGACACTAAATTGAGAGTTTATTTGTTAAATTATTTATTATATTATCAGAGAATTTGTTTTAATGTTAAAAAAAGTGATTTACTAAAACTAATTTTATTTGTATTTTAATAACAATTTTGATTTTTTTTTTACAATTTCTAATTTATTATACAATCTTTTTACAGGTCCTGACATGACATTAGATGATAAAAGTTTTTCCATGATTGCTGTAAATAGTATGGACATTAAGAGTACTGCCACTTACTTTTATCCAACTCTGATTCCTCTTGTAAGTATTTTTTTGGGCTTATAATTTTGTTAATTATTTCTAAATTTGATTATAAGGTATTTATAGCAACTTTTACATTTATTATTCACACATAATACTCCTCAGCCATGTTCAAGGTTTGTTACAAAAACATGAGACTAGATTTATACTTGGGTAAACAAGCTTAGATAAATTACTTTGCTATGGGTAGAAAAATCAAACCTTTAAACACTTGCTGCTGATTCCTCCTAAATCTGCCATTTGTTTTTTCAACAGTTTTCTACTGATTCCTTCCCTGTTATTTTCATTTTTTGATGATTTTATGGCCATGAATTCAATGTTGAGGGAAAAAGGATAAAAACATTATTTAAAACGTTTAATTTAAAAATAAAATGTATTAACTATCATACATTATATTTTCCAAACTTTCTTACAAGGGATTTAAGACATCTTCACCCCTTACCTGTTTTTAATCTAAATTCTTGTTATGCATTTTTTATTATTTAATTCAGAAAACTGGGAGAAAAAACTGAAATATGTAGAAAACAAACAGCAAAAATTATAGGGAAATAAAAAATAAAAAAAATACGATTTTTTATATTTTTTATGCATAATTTAAAGATTCAAATTTGTCCAAATATTCCTCCTTGTTACAAATGTGTCCCGTCTCTAATTACTTAGCAGATATTTAAACACATCAAAATCATCTTTCTTCTCAATCCAATTCAAATTCCTAAGCATTAAATTATCAAGAAGTTGCTCTTGTAACATTAAACAAGTCATTCAATCCAATTCATGTCCATTATTCTAGTTAATGTTGCAATGTATCACTGATTGTATAGTAATCAGTACTAAAAGAAAACAGAAATATTTTTAATTCTAAATAGAAAAAACTTCTTTGAAAAAAACGCTCTAAAAAGCAGCAGAAATTTCAGAAAAAAGTAGCAATAAAGAAAACGAAGGAAATAAAAATATGACCACCGAAACTGACGAATTTCAAAAGAAAAAGTTTTCATCATAAAAGAAATCTGCTGATGCATAAGCTGACTAAAATATAGCTAATTTTATCATTGAATTAATTTTTTTAATTAATTGCAATTGTATTTAACTAGAATTATTAAAAATTAAGAAGATTTGAAAAGAAAGAAAAACTCATTTACAAGAAGAAATATTCATATACGAAAATTTTGAATACTTGTTTTCAAGGTGTATAAGTTTGACATGATTTTTATCTTTCTTATTTAAGCAATAATTGTTATTCTTGGTTCTTAGATTTATGGTTTTAAGAATTATAATATAAACATTGCATTAATACAGCATTAAAAAAATTTACATTAGTACATTTATTTAAAAACTAATAGTATTTATTTTTTAATACAGATTTTAATTAAATTACTGCCTATGAGTGAAATATTTATGTTGTCTGTAATTGTAAAATTTTACAGTCTTTTTATTATTTAAATGTTTAAAAAATGTATCTTAAAAACTATTTTCTCATTTTATTTTAAGTGTATAGTTAATCTAAAAGCTTATTTATTTATTTTTAAATGAAATAGCAAGAAAATACTTATAGTATTTGTTATCATTTTAGCATGAAGTTAATCCTGATGGGGATGATTCTCCTAATCCAATCAGATGTTCAATTGAAAAGTTACATGACAATGGAGCGTATTTGTTGGGTAAAGCTATTCTTTAATGTATAGTTTTTTTGTTTACTTTCTTTTTTTTAATCAATAAACACTTTTAAAAAGTTTTTTTTTTCACCTTATTAATTTATATTTTAAGAATTTTAAAAATAATGTATCAGTTTTAAGAAGAAAGTTTAAGCAAAAAAATTATGTAACATTTTTTAAAAACAGTGCACAATCAAAAATGTTTGTCTTCATTATAAAGAAAACAAAACATTACTTAGCTATAGATATTTTTTACTAACTGACAACAATTGTTTCTTACATTAATAAAAATTACTATTTAAAAAATTTGTCATACATTGCAGAAGAATAAAGTTAAAAAAAAAGTGTATATTGTTTTGAATTCTTTCTGAGTCAAGTCTGAATTCTTGCAATTTGTTTAATCTGTTTATTTTTGTATAATTTAAAAAAGAAATCGTTTATTTTACCACTTCTAGATAAAGTAAAGTGAAAGTATTATACATATTTTGTTTACGTGTATAAAAAAAAAACTGAAAATCGAATAATTATGTAATTGTCATCAATTGCAAAAGTGAGTAAAATCAGTCTGGAAAAGTCGGAGGATTTTTTTTTCCTGAGTGATTGTGAGCAGCTTATATGAACTTAGTTTAATCTAGATTTAAAGTTAAAAAGTTTAAAATTTCTGCAAATCAATAAGGTTTTGAAATCAGTTAGGTTTAGAAAATTTTGCAGTAAAAAACATTATTTTCGAGTTACTTATGTTGCTTATGTAACAATTGTAAGCAGGGTCACCGTCTTTGTAAATTTATTTGTCAGTAATTTAGGTAAAATGGTTTTCAAACTGTAGAATGACATTTAAATTCTGAAAATTTAATGATTAAGTGATTTTGTATTTTACCTTTCATGTTTTTTATCTAATTATGCTGCTGTAAAGCAGCATTTGTGTTTCTTTCTTGTTGAATTATTGTTACTTTGAAATGTATTGTTTAATTATTGTAGAACAAATCGCTCTTAGTCATTAAGTTATTTTCTTTCTTAATTGAATAGTTTTTTGTAATTTTTTGCCTCTATGAAGGATTAATAATAATGGTTATAATAATTTAATAAATAATGTTGTAATAATAATTAAATAATAATGTAATAATAATTAAATAATAATGTAATAATAATTAAATAATAATGTATAATAATAATTAAGTAATAATGATTTATAATATTTGATTAATAATTATTAATAATAATAATTTGATTAATAAATAATTATGATATAATGATGTAATTTTTGCATCTATAAACTTATATGTGATTTAAAATTAATAATTTAATTTCTATTTTTAGAAAATGGTATTTATATGTTCCTGTGGATAGGACAAGCAATAAGTCCGGATTGGTTGCAAAATGTTCTAGGGGTTCAAAGCACAAATCTAATTGACAAACAAAAGGTAATAAAATCATTTTATTGTATATTTTTTTTTATATTTTATAAATAAATAAGTATCATTAATCTAAACTAATGAATATCATTAATCTAAACTAATTAATATCATTTATCTAAACTAATGAATATCATTCATCTGACAGCCTTTTGTTAAAATAAGTTTAATTTTGTTGCGAAATGTTCTAAGGGTTCAATGCACAAATCTGATTGACAAACAAAAGGTAAGAAAAAGCATTTTATTGTATAAATTTTTTTTATATTTTAAAAATAAATGAATATCGTTAATCTAAACTGATAAATATTATTCTCCTAACAGCTTTTTGTTAAGAGTGCATTTTTTTTAACATTTGAATCTAATAAGATACAATAAGATTTTAGATAAAATCGCACATTATTTCTGTTTGTATGTGGTTCATTTTCATTGGAATAAAACAAGTTTAAGAGGTTGCTGCAAAATGATGGCTATAACTGTCTGAGTTTTTGGCGACATGCAAGCAAGTGAGGACTATAGCTGTCTTGCACTTTTTAATTAATAAAAAAAGGGAAACATTATTAGTTCAAAGTATAGTAATGCATTTATTTGTTAATTCAGTAATTCTTTGAAAAAAATGTAACATTCTGTCATTCGCACTGGAAACAGAAAAAAAAAATATGATAGTTACAGCCATTGAGAGTTTTCATGGGAAAACTGTGAGAAAATGTTTTAATTTTCACTACTAAATATTCAACCGACACTCAGTTTCATATGACAGTCATAATCAAAAAAATCAATTGAAAAAAAAAAAACTATTAGCTAATTCTATTAATTCGTGATTTTTACTTTGTGTTTCAAAGAAAATGCAATGCAGAAGGCTTTTAATCCTTCTTTTAGAGTTACAAAAAATAATAATAACTAGTTTTCATAGAAATTAAATATCTATACTATTACAAGTTTATTTTAATTGTTTTTTTTTCTATTTGCATTTAATCAAATTAAATATTAATAGCTTAGATCTTGTAATTGTAAAAAAGATTTATTATTACTGTAACTATCAAATTGATAGCATATGTATGGAATTACTTTGTTAGGTCAAAAAATTTATTAATTGATAATATAAAACTTTTAAAAAATGTTTTTGTTATGAAATGTTTTGTATCTGTTTTAATATATGATGTGTTAAAGTCCCTTTTTATATCTTCTTATGTTGGTTTTTTATTAAGTAATTTAAAAAAAAAACACCTGAAATTATTGAGGTTTCAACAAAACTCATTGGTGTAACAGCTCAAGGAAAGCCAAAGCCTACTGTGCCCTTATCAATTTTTTTGAGGCTGAACTCTGGGGAGCAGACTCTGTTGATTTGGTGGGGTGGTCAGCCAAATACTTAACCTGGTACTCATTTTATTGACCCATTGAAAGGCTGATGGCATGGGAGCTCTAAGGACAAGCACTAGTTATGGACCTAATTATGGAAGTTCCTAAAAAGATATTTTGATATTAATACAATTACATTTTTCACATAAATGCTTATGCCAACCATCTTATTTTTGATATTGTTTCTGAGTTTTTATTCCTACAATGTCTTAGTTGCCACAGTAGTATTTCATTTAAACTGTATTTGTAATTTTTTGTAATTTCTAAAATGAGTTAAAATAATTAGAAGATTCTTCTTAATATGCCAATTATTAAAGAAAAGATTTTATTAATGCTAAAAGTTTCTCTCTTTTTTCCGGTAGACTTCTTTACCAGAGCTTAATACACCTTTATCAAAAAAGGTTCGCCAAGTCATCGAAGAGATTGAAGAAAATCGCCAATGGTACATGAGGGTATGTTATTATTCTATTTTATTCTAGACATTTTTTTTGTTAACTTTTATTAATTTTTTATTTATTATTTTTAAACCAGCTTTTTTTTCGATCCAGTAAAAGCATAAAGAGTAGCAAAAAAATTAGTTACTTGCAATTAAAATCTTGTGTAGCTTAAAATTGCAATGTCTATAAACAGCAGAACCTTGATGATGTAATTACTTTATGGTTCCAGGACCCTAAATTTGAGCAGATGATATTTTAAAATAATAAACCATACTAAAACATATTTTCTCGGAATAAACGCACCCTTCTTTTATGAATTTGGTTTCATGACCATCAAAATTTGGAAAACTGCAATTTTTAAAGTATGGCCCTAGTGAGGAGAGTAGTTGAAGGTTTTTGTGTAAACTTTTTTCTGCCATATCTCTGAAACTGAAGCAACATCAACAAGTTTTGCACACATTTTTAAAATTTATTTATCTAAAGTGAAATCCTTGTAGGAAAATAATTGTTGTTTAAATTATTTTCTCTTCTTTATAATTTTATTTAACAATGATGTAAAAATGTTTGAATTTTAATGTACACAACTTTTAAAAATTTTATACTATAATAATTTTAAATGACAGAATCTAAAATATTCATTTATTTTTCAACTTACTATCATGATTCAAGTAGATAATCTTGAAGTTGTTTTTAACTAACTAATATATTCATTTATTTGTCAGCTTAGTATCATGATTCAAGTAGATAAGCTTAAATCATTAATTAAGATATACATTTATTTGTCAGTTTACTATCATGATTCAAGTAGATAAGCTTGAAATTTCTTTTAATTTAATAAGATATACATTTATTTTTCAGCTTACTATCATGGTCCAAGGAGATAAACTTGAAGTTGTATTTCGGCAATTTTTAGTGGAAGACAGAGGAGTTGATGGTAGTCCATCTTATGTTGATTTCTTGTGCCACTTGTATCGAGAAATTTCCAAAAATCAATGAGGAGTGATTTCTATCTGCTGTTAAACAAACATTTTAATATATATAAAAAACTGGCCTTTTTTTTTAAAGCTTTTTGATGTTTACTTGGAAATGTTGCTTGTGAAAGTTTTATTAGTGTATGTTCTAATTTGTCGATGTTTTTAAAAAAATTTCTGAGTTTTTTTTTAATTAAAAATTTAAAGTATTGAATTTAATTTGGTATGAAAGAGATTTTGTGGTTTTAGGATAAAGAAATATATTTGTCTGTTTAATTATTCTTCAGAATAGAAAATAATTCTGAAGATTTTTATTTAGTTTCTTAAAATTGGGAAAGAGTTTTAACTGTCTATTTTTTAAATGAATGGGAGAATCGCTATATATGAAGACTTTTATTTAGTTTCCTAAAGTTTGGAGAGAATTTTAACTGCCTATTTTTTGAATGAATAAAGGAATTGTTATACAAAACTTATATATTGTATCAATTAGATTTGTATATTTCATATTATTTAAAGTATTATCGTTGAATTCTAAGGAATGAATTTATGGGACTGAAAATTTATGGGACTGTTGGCAAATAAATTAAAAATGAAATATACAAATGTAAAAAGTGTTTTACTTTGTTAAAATGTCTTTGTTTATCAGTAAGCTGCAAATAGGACAATATTTATGGTATATATTATTTTATTATGATGTTATAAAAATCAGTATTGATTAAAAAAATTATTAAAAAAACCTTGTACATCTTGTATTGTTGAAATCTTGTAGATTGTTACATTATTAACTTATTTTACAAAAATGCACAATATAGAAGTTCAATATTTAAGAAAAACACACACACACATATTTTTTCACTTTGAACACAGTTAAAATGTTTTCATGAAATAACTTTCACAGAGCTAAATGCTGACTTAGTTTGATAATTATTTTTAATATTCATATCAAATTTTTTTTACTATACAAAACTGAATATTCAAACTAAAATCCTATTTCTCAAAAAGATAACTGAAATGTTTAATATTTTTTACACTGTATTGAGGCTCACGATACCTAATTTCGTTTTTGTCAAAATGATTCTTACTCTAGTAAAGTCATTTTGTGAATATTAGAAACTATGCTAATTCAATGGACTTTGAACTTATTGTGATATAAAGATTATTTCCATAAATATTTAATCTTTTTTTGTTGAAAAATCATAAGGAAATATTGGCTGTCATTTTGTACTCTTGTCTAATTAATAAATGCTTTTCATGGATAAGCTCCTGATTTTTTTTTTATGTTCTTAGATTTCTGTAAAATATCTTGTTTTGAAATCAATATGTTGACTGATTATTTAATCAATCTTTTACTAAATTTCTTTTTTTTTCTTCATGAAATTAAAATAAGCAAACAAATATGAATAATTGAAAGGTATTAATGCTGTTGTAGTTATCTTTTTTTTAAATCAATATGTCAAGATTAAATGTTATAATGAAATAAAAATTTTGACCTCGAAATCAAGGAGAAACTAATAAATTCGCAAAATTTATAAATTAATAAACATTTTATAACCTCTTGTCTAAAATTAACAATTTACAACAAATTTATGATTATTAATTTGCACAAGCATCCTCTACATTGTTAAGCACAATGATAGTGCTCAGTCTCAAACCATTGGAAAGGACTCATGTTCAATGGTTTATTCTATTATCAGGGTGCATAGCGTTTTTAAAAAGTGCTTAAAGGTGCTTATTTTTGATTTACGTTTTTTAAAAGCCCTTAAAGGTGCTTTTTTTATTCGGGGTTTGTAAAAAGTGCTGAATTTTTAATCTTTTAAAAAGAGATTATTTCTTTGTTGTGTCGAATTTCGTTCAAAATTACAAAAAATGACTGATTTTCACAATTTTCTCTGCAATATTTATCGGAAACTAATTATTTTATCATGATCAAAATAATTCTGAATTATATGTTTATAAATTAAGAACTTTAAACGATAGAAATTTTTTTTTTATTAATGCACAGATCCTAGTTATGACTTTTTTTTGGAAAGTGATTAAAAATATTTTTTCAGTGCTTAAAAAGTACATAAAAGGTGTTTATATTTTGTTGAAAAATCTGGCTACACACCCTGATTATCTTTTCTTAAAAAATATTACACATTCCTTTTTTCTTATAATTAAGTAAAGCGAGTTCTTGAGTTCTTTTCAATAGGAAGATTTTGTATTTGAATAATTTATTTCTTGAAATTGCTTTGGAATTTTTTCTAACTCTAAAGGTGATAAGAAATGTTAAACTTTTGATTTTTAAAATTTATTATTTGTAAATACATGTGTACTATTTTGTATATACATATTCCATTTTTAAAAAAAAATGTAAAAAAAAAATTTAAAAATTCCTTTTTGATATTTAATTCTTGTTGAAATTTAAAATTTGCATTTGTTTAAAAAATGCTGTTAGAGGATTAAAATTGTATTGAATTTTTATTGTACTTGTTGTGTTTTGTATTCAGTTTTATTTTTGTATGTTACAAAGAGTTATGCTTTATTTTGGGATGTCAAATGTAATTATAAATTCGAACATAGGTTATAGATTTTTTTTGGTAAGTGTCACTTGGAAATTGCAGGGATTTTTGTGTATAAATTGCTTTATGGCATTGAAAAAAATAGAAACATCAACTTTGCTTTGTTTTTGGATTTATCACCCCTCAATGTTTACATTTCTGCATTTAAAACATTACTGATCCATTTTCTTTCTTCTTTTTTTTTAACTTTAAAGTAGTTTAAATAATTTTTCTTGGGAAAATGAATTTTTGAAAATTAAAATAATTATAATAAACAGAAATTTTAAATAATTTCATTAAAAAAGTTAAAATGCTATTGAGGTCAATAATGAAACAATAAATGTTTAGAAATTGGCATCCCTATTTGACCATTTAAAAAATGCATTTGATCTTTTATAAATTGTGCAGTGTATGTCTTACCTATTTTTGAAAGAATAAAAAGAAATTATTTTGAAAATTTATACTCTCCTGTTTCATTGTTCGACTATATATATATAGTCGCATTAACACAAAATAACATACTAAATGACATATTAAATATCGCCTTGTGAGAAGTACTACTAGAAATAGCAACCTAACGATCAAAAAAGAATAAAGATTAGAAACAAATTAAAGTGGAAGCATTGTCATGCGGCCAGTGCAGGAGCAGTTTCTGTAGCTGGTGGTAAATTACCGCAAACAATCATAAAAAAAAACCGAGCCAAAAAAAAAAAAATAGTAAGTCAGATGAAGACTACAAAAAAACATAGAAACATAATTCTTTTCACATATAGAACAGTTTATTCGCTTTAAAATATTGAAAAAGAAGTTTTAAAAAAAAGTATAAAATAAAAAAAGCTATATAAGTAAAAATTTGCCGAAATTTTACCGTTTGTTAGCTATTATTCGCTATTTCGCAAAGAAAAATAGATATTTTTTTATACAGAAAACATTATTCACTTTAAAATACCGAAAAATATGTTAAAAAAATAATAAAAAAAGTTTGAAAGTCGACCCACACAGGGTTTCGTACCCAGGGCCTCCGCGATTGCAAATCTAGCTTGCCGACAGCTTTACCAGCTGCACCACGCTTCACATGCCAACCCTGCGAATATTTGGCTTAAAACACCTCCCGGTTTGTAAACAAAACTTATTTTGGCCCATTGAGGGCCCACTAATTGGTCTATAAAAAAATCCTTCGGTACAATTGTTCGATACATTAAAATCTAAATTTGTGCGGAGTATGAAATTTATAGGTTAATATTATAAGGAGTTACGGAGTGTGATGTGCGCGTGCCTCCTGATAAGACTTCTGTCCCTTTTTCAGCCATTATCGCTCTTTAACAGATAAAAATAGTTCTTTTCACACATACAATACTTTATTCACTTTAAAATACTGAAAAGAAGTTAAAAAAATAATATAAATTAAAAAAAATAATAATAAAAATTATCCGAAATTTATTCGCTATTCCCAAAGAAAGAAAAGTTTTTTTTACATGCAGAACACTTGATTCACGTTAAAATATCAAAAAATATATTTAAAAAAATAATATAAAAAAAAAAGAAAAAATTTGAATGTCTACCCTCGCAGGGTTTAGAACCCATGGCACTCGGGAAAACAAGTCTAACTTGCCACACAGTTTTACCAAGTGCGCGACGCTTCACATGCCAAGCCTGCGAATATTTGGCTTAAGACACCTCCTCCCGGTTAGTAAACAAAACTTATTTTGGCTCTTTGTGGGCCCACTAATTAGTCTATAAAAAAATGCTTCGGTACAATTATTCGATATATTAAACTCTAATTTTGCGCGGAGTTTGAAATTTATAGGTTAATATTATAGGGAGTTACGGGGTGAGATGTGCGCGTGCCTTCTGATACGACTTTTGTCCCTTTTTCAGTCATCATTCGCTCTTTAACAAAGAAAAATAATTCTTTTCGCGTATAAAATACTTTATTCGCTTTAAAATATTGAAAAAGAAGTTTAAAAAAAAGTATAAAATAAAATAATTTATTAAGTTAAAATTAGCCGAAATTTTTCTGTTTATTTGCTATTAATCGCTATTTTCCAAAGAAAAAATAGATATTTTTGTATACAGAACACATTATTCCCTTTAAAATACAGAAAAATATATTGAAAAAATAATATTGAAAAAAATTAGAATACTAGTTTGAAAGTCGACCCTCGCAGTGTTTCGTACCCAGGGCTTCCGGGACTACAAATCTAACTTACCACACCACTTTACCAACTGCGCCACGCTTCTCATGCCAATCCTGCGAATATTTGGCTTAAAACACCTCCTCCCGATTAGTAAACAAAACTTATTTTGGCCCTTTGTGGGCTCACTAATTAGTCTATAAATAAATGCTTCGGTACAATTGTTCGATATATTAAACTGTAATTTAGGGCGGAGTTTGAAATTTATAGGTTAATATTAGAGGGAGTTACGGGGTGTGATGTGTGCGCTCCTCCTGATACGACTTTTGTCCCTTTTTCAGTCATTATTCGCTCCTTCAATAAAAAAAATAATTCTTTTCACATATAGAAAGTTAANTTTGAGAGGGGATGAAACATCACATGATAAATTTCTAAGAAAAGTACTTGACGTCATAATATGCTGCTCAATAAGTTGTTCGATTACTACTGTTACCAAAAAGGACCACCTCCTTTTATTTACTCATGATGCCCATCTGACTGCAAGTAACTGATAGCGGTCTCTTTCATATTCCAGGTGTCCTTAAATTGTAGAAAGAATGTCTTTCCAGAAACAGCAAAAATGAGACGGTCATAGGGGGAAGAAAATTCAATAGGATCTAACTGCATATTTCTTTTTATCTGTAATAAGGATTGTTTATTTGCTTCATTTTTATTTTAAAACCTTTTTTTTAAAGAAAAAAAATACTTAAAGGATAAAAAAATTAAAATGTTAGCTTTAAATTTCGGTGCATAAGTGAAAAATTTATATTTAGAGCGACGCATAAACGAAGGATGTTTATCATTATTTTCTTATCTAATGTTCTGGGACCTATAAAAATCGTCGTATAAATGAAAAAGGTGCATAAAAGAGGTGGTGCATAAATGAGAGATCTCTGTATTTAAAAAAATTATATATAAAAAAAGAAAAAAATTGAGTGTCGGCCCTCTCAGGATTTCGAACTCATGGCCCCGGGACAACAAATCTACAATGCCACACAGCTATACCAACTGCGCCATGCTTCACATTCCTACCCTGCGAATATTTAGCTTAAAACACCTCCTCCCGGTTAGTAAACAAAACTTATTTTGACCCTTTGTGGCCCCACTAATTAGTCTATTAAAAAAAGCTTCTGTGCAATTGTTCGATATATTAAACTTTAATTATATAAAAAAAAGAAAAAAAATTTGAGTGCCGACCCTCTCAGGGTTTCGAACCCAAGGCCCCGGGACAACAAATCTACAATGCCACACAGCTATTCCAACTGCGCCATGCTTCACATTCCTACCCCGCGAATGTTTAGCTTAAAACACCTCCTCCCGGTTAGTAAACAAAACTTATTTTGGCTCATTGTGAACCCACTAATAGGTCTATAAAAAAATCCTTCTTTACAATTAATCGATACATTAAACTCTAATTTCGGGCAGAGTTTGAAAATGATAGGTTAATATTATAGGAAGTTAAGGGGTGTGATATGTGCGTGCCTCCAGACATGACTCATGTCCCTTTTTCAGCCATTATTCGCTGTTTAACAAAGAAAAATTATTCTTTTCACATATAGAACACTTCATTCGCTTTAAAATGTTGGAAAGAAGTTAAAAAAAT
The DNA here is from genome assembly GCF_043381705.1 of Parasteatoda tepidariorum. NCBI lineage: Eukaryota > Metazoa > Arthropoda > Arachnida > Araneae > Theridiidae > Parasteatoda > Parasteatoda tepidariorum. Next base: position 8,407,815 of record NC_092206.1, read on the forward strand.
AATATAAATTTAAATAAATAAATAAATAAAAATTATCCGAAATTTTTCCCTTTATTAACTATTATTCGTTTTTTCCCAAAGAAAAAATAGATATTTTTGTATACAGAACACATTATTCTCTTTAAGATACAGAAAAAAATATTTTAAAAAAAAATATTAAAAAAAATTTAAAAAAGTACGAAAGTCGACCCTCGCAGAGTCTCGTTCCCATGGCCTCCGGGAGTACAAATCCTACTTGCCACACAGCTTTACCAACTGCGCCACACTTCACATGCCTGCCCCGCGAATATTTAGCTTAAAACACATCCTCCCGGTTAGTAAACAAAACTTATTTTGGCCCTTTCTGGCCCCACTAATTAGTCTATAAAAAATGCTTCAGTTCAATTGTTCGATATATTAAAGTCTAATTTTGGGCGGAGTTTGAACTTTATAGGTTAATATTATAGGGAGTTACGGGGTGTGATGTGTGCGCGCCTCCTGATACGACTTTTGTCCCTTTTTTTGTCATTATTCGCTCCTTCACAATGAAAAATAATTCTTTTCTCATATAGAATACTTTATTCGCTTTAAAATATTGAAAAGAAGTTTAAAAAATATATATAAATTAAAATAAATAAATAAATGAAAATTATCCGAAATTTATCCGTTTATTAGCTATTATTCGCTATTTCCCGAAGAAAAAATAGTTTTTTTTATATACAGAACACTTGATTCACGTTAAAATATCAAAAAATATATTTAAAAAATTATAAAAAAGAAAGAAAAAAATTGAATGTCGGCCCTCTCAGGATTTCGAACCCATGGCCCCGGGACAACAAATCTACAATGCCACACAGCTATACCAACTGCGCCATGCTTCACATTCCTACCCTGCGAATGTTAAGCTTAAAACACCTCCTCCTGGTTAGTAAACAAAACTTATTTTGGCTCATTGTGGACCCACTAATTGGTCTATAAAAAAATCCTTCTTTACAATTATTCGATACATTAAACTCTAATTTTGGGCGGAGTTTGAACTTTATAGGTTAATACTATAGGGAGTTACGAGGTGTGATAAGTGCGCGCCTCCTGATACGACTTTTGTCCCTTTTTTTGTCATTATTCGCTCCTTCTCAATGAAAAATAATTCTTTTCACATATAGAATACTTCATTCGCTTTAAAATATTGAAAAGAAGTTTTAAAAAAATATATAAATTAAAATAAATAAATAAATGAAAATTATCCGAAATTTTTCCGTTTATTAGCTATTATTCGCTATTTCCGGAAGAAAAAATAGTTTTTTTAATATACAGAACATTTGATTCACGTTAAAATATCAAAAAATTTATTTAAAAAAATTATATAAAAAAAAGAAAAAAATTGTGTGTCGGTCCTCTCAGGATTTCGAACCCATGGCCCCGGGACAACAAATCTACAACGCCACACAGCTATACCAACTGCGCCAAGCTTCACATTCCTACCCTGCGAATGTTTAGCTTAAAACACCTCCTCCCGCGGTTAGTAAACAAAACTTATTTTGGCCCTTTGTGGCCCCACTAATTAGTCTATAAAAAAAAGCTTCGGTGCAATTGTTCGATATATTAAATTCCAATTTTGGGCGGAGTTTGAAATTTATAGGTTAATATTATTTAATATTATAGGGAGTTACGGGGTGTGATGTGTGCGCGCCTCCTGATACGACTTTTGTCCCTTTTTCAGTCATTATTCGCTCCTTCACAAAAAAAAAATAATTCTTTTCACATATAGAATACTTTATTCGCTTTAAAATATTGAAAAGAAGTTAAAAAATAAATATAAATTAAAATAAATAAATTAATTAAAATTATCCGAAATTTTTCCGTTTATTAGCTATTATTCGCTATTTCCCGATGAAAAAATAGTTTTTTTAATATACAGAACACTTAATTCACGTTAAAATATCAAAAAATATATTTAAAAAAATAATATAAAAAAAAGAAAAAAAATTTGAGTGTCGACCCTTTCAGGGTTTCGAACCCATGGCCCCGGGACAACAAATCTACAATGCCCCACAGTTATACCAACTACGCCATGCTTCACATTCCTACTCTACGAATATTTAGCTTAAAACACCTTCTCCCGGTTAGTAAACAAAACTTATTTTGGCTCATTGTGGCCCCTCTAATTAGTCTATAAAAAAAAAGCTTCGGTGCAATTGTTTGATATATTAAACTCTAATTTTGAGCGGAGTTTGAAATGTATAGGTTAATATTATAGGGAGTTACGGGGTCTGATGTGCTTAGAAGCACGAGATGGGAAACTGAATTTAGAAAGTTGTACTTTCGAGTACCAAACAAGTATATGGGAGTTTAAGTATGTGTAAAAAGATGAAGAAAATAAACATTAAAATTTATTAAATTCATTGCAATTTATTAAATTTTAGTGTTTAAATTCATTGGAACATTAGTGACTGTATCTTGGGTGCACCCTGAACTCTGGGTTTTTCGTATCATTCTCCTGGGTTTAATAAGATAGGTAGGTAGATACGATATATACGAAGCGCATGTTCCATCTACCACTGAGGATATTCTACGCCAGCTCATTGCGAACCAGATGCGGAATTCGTATCGATCAGCCATCGCTGGGGTTCGAACCTGGTTCACCTCATTGGAAGGTAAGCACTCTTTCCCCTGAGCCATTACGGCTTATACAGGAGAGATTGTATTCCGAGTGTAGCCTGGAATTCCGGATTTTTTGTATCATTCTCATGGGTTTAATAACTAGAAGCAGAGTGTGATTTTTCCGCTTATCAAAAACTTAATTCTATGAAATTTCGAAATTGATCTATATATTCCGTCAATGAGACGTTTGCAGACACGTGATTCTTCTGCCAATTTAATTCTTTTTGTTTGACGGATTTTTACCAAATGAATATTTGGAACTGCGCCGGAATCTGCTAATATCGTGATTTTTTATTCACTCGATTTTAATATCAAGTGTCGATTTACTTATTTACCCAATTTAAAAGTTGCGATTCGTATTCATGCTATTTAAAAATTGTACATTACAATTCTTATTCTGGTGATTTAAAAATCAAGTATCTCGATTTGTATTTAAGCGATTTAAAATCCCTCATCTAAATTTGTATTTTCGCGTTTTTAACTCTAGGTTTACGGACGTTTCTTCCATACCTATCTCCATAAGAACACGCGTCTATTTGACGCATGTTCGAATACATATAACAGCGCTTAGAAAACAATGTAATTAAATACTATACGGAAAAAAAATGAAAATATGAGATATATATATTTATGGAAAGTTTTTATTATTCACTAATTTTATTACACAATATTTCAATATTATATATTTATTTCGCGCATCTTTTACACAAATATTCAATTTTCTTTGTACACTTTCCGCAAACAACCTTTTCACATATTTTGCAGGTGTTATTGCTCCTGTTTCTTTTACAAAAGCCAATTTGGCAAGTCTTGCGTTCTCCCGAAGTACTAGATGGTGGGTGATTTCGTTTTGCCTGACCAGTAGGCCCAGCGATGTCTTTGAAGATTTTGTGGATAGGATGTCGACCACTAGAACCGGCCATTTTCAATTTATTCCAAGTTGTTCCATCTGCTGCGATTTCTGTATCACAGAATGCATCCGAATTCTGGGATGATCCCGTAATACTTGTCTCATTCTCAGAATTGGATAGGATACACATCCTTTTTCTGCGAAGACCTAATTTCTGAGGATTTCCTTTTTCACTGTCTGATGATGATTCCCGTGCTTGCATACTTTCATCAGATTCCAAAATCTCGATTCCCTCCTCGTTTTGAATCACTTCATTTTCATCTTCTTCAGAGCCAGAATACTCCTCACAAATACTGACTATGTTTTGTAAAATATCATTTCTTGTTCTAGACATATTCAGATAATAAAGAAGGGCTTTTTGCCAAAATAGTATAAAATTGAGGTTCACAATAATATTAATAATTCAAAAAATATTATAGTATTTTATTTTTCAATACTCGAACTAAGCAACTACAACATTCAAAATCTTTTCGCACTCTGACATCAGTTGACGTTCCGCGTTTATTCTTTCTATTATTGCTTATCGGCAACAGTTGTTTATCGCTTGTTCCATTTGAGATAACGATATCGGATAACGGATCGAAGAACTGTCGGTACATTCCTATTTATTATTGATGTGATGTTTGCGTGTTTACTCAAAATTTTGTCTAAATTACGATCGCGTCAAATTGACTCATATCCATAGAGATAGGGTATACCACAAAGAGAATTTCAATATTTCAACGCTTTTGAAGAAAATAAACTTCAATATATATTTACCTCGATCAATGGATAAATGTCATTATAAGAGATAAAATAAAAATGCCTACGAGTTTTGTAATTTTCCTTATAAAATTCGAAATTCGTCAAAATGGCGCATCCCGTAAACCTAGTGTTAAAATCCAATATCGCAATTCATATTTAAGAGATTTTGAAATCCAATATTATGATTCTTAAAATCCAATATCGCGATACATATTCAAGAGTTTTTAAAGTGCAATATCGCAGATTCTTGTAAGAAGTAAGTTTTTCCTTGAATTAAATTACCATAAATGTGTGATATTCTTTATTAGTAAGAAATTTTATTGTAAATGCTAGTTCAAAAAATGATGTTAAATATGAAGCATGTTTGGTATATAAATTGATATCGAATTTTTGCACGTAAAACTTCTAAATTTTTTCAATTTGTGTCCCAATCACCCCTGAATATAGACAGTCCCCTCGCCGAATCTCGCTTTTACCACTGAGGATATTTTACATCAACAAAATGGTCGGTGCAAGCTGGGTGCGGAATTCATATCGACCTGCCATCGCTGAGATTCGAACTCGGATCATCTCATCGAGAGGCGACTGCTCTATCCCCGGAGTCACCACAGCTCTATAAACTTGATCTTATTTTATAACCATCGTTGAACAGCAGAACCATTTTTTGAGTTTATAACTATCAATATTTAACTCAGCAGTCTTGTCATTTTGAACCAATCCAGAAGACAAGGAAACTTCTGGATCAGTACCCCCAGAGGTATTGATTTGATATGGAAACATGAGAGACTTTGCGACTAGACAGATTTAACGTGCATCAGTCACCATTTACTTTGGCCGCGGAGATCGAATCCACGAATTCTTGGACATGGGCCCAGTGTCCTACTAACCAGGCTATCTTGGCCTCTAGGGACTAATATATTTTAATTTATAACCGTCGTTGAGCAGCCGACCCAATTTCATGGGCTTACGACTATTAATGTTCAACTCCGTAGCCTTGTAATTTTGAACCCAATCCGGAGGACAGGGGAACTCCTGGATCGAGTATTGGGAGAAATTTGCCTTCGTGGAGGATTTTTTGATGGAGCTAACCCACATTTGCGTTACTTGGAGAGGAAGACCACAAGAACTTCCCACGGTTAGCCTGACGGCAAGGGGACTATAACCCATGATCCGTCTACCACTAAGGATATTTCACGTCAACACTGTGGTCGGGGCAAGTTGGATGCAGAATTCGTATCGACCAGCCATCGCCGGGATGGAACCCGGGTTCACGTCATTGGAAGGCGAACGCTCTATCCCCTGAGCCATCGCGGCTGAGGGACTAACTTAGAGGATAAGGACATTTCACTTTTCCCGGGGGGGATTTTGAAAAGCAACACGCTATTGCCAGACCGGTTTTACGCACAAAAAGTGGTGCTCGGATCTTTAAGTAGATTATTTTCTGACATCCCCGCCGTACCTAAGCATTGTGTGTAAGTGTTATTCATTAAAATCAATTTATAAACTCTAAAATTTTTTAAGTTTGTTTAATTTAATTATTTAATTTAAATTCTAAATTTTTTTGAGAATCAAAAATAAAAATCTTTTTCATCAAAATAATTATTCGTAGCTTTTATTATGAATTTAATTGTATGGAGCATCTATCAATTTCCGATCTGCTTAATCATTTTTTAATATCCGCAAATGGCTATCTACCCTGCTAATGAATTGCAATCATTCAAATGCTCTTCATTTTGTTTCGTTTTAACAAGGAAGAAAGATAAAATAACTCATAATTTATGTAAATATTTAGGCATTGCTGCCTTTATGGATGTTTTTTTTAAAGGAAACAATCATATTTTTCGTTACATGTAAATGGAAACCACGAAAATATCTTTCAGATTGCTTGACATTTAAAGAATTCCAGCTAAATGCAAATGCTCAGTAATCGCAATGAATTTTTTTTATATAATGAATCATTTTTTAGCGTCTTTGATAGACAGCCAATCATCTCTGTGAATATAACAAGATGTTCCTCTTATTTTTTGTAATTTTTAACTCAAACCAAAAATCAAAGCAATTTAATTATCGGTGTAACAATATCTATAAATATAATAAAAATAACTTGTTTTAACCATGATTAAATTGAAATTAAAATTGTAAAATTTTGCGTTACACGCAAAGGAAAACCACGAAAATGTTTTTCAGATTTCTTGGGTGTAATAGGATTCCATCTAAACGTTTATCATTATCTCAATGAAATTATTTTTTATAAGAAACAATTTTTGTATTATTAATCGGGCCGAGTCGTTGTGACTCAGAAAATCAGGAATCCCCTTACCATCAGGCTAACCGTGGGAGGTTTTCGTGGTTTTCCTCTCCGTGTAACGCAAATACGGGTTAGTTCCATCAAAAAGTCCTCTACGGAGGCAAATTTGTCTAAATACTTGATCCAGGAGCTGCCTTGTCTGCCGGATGGGGTTCAAAATGTATAGGTTAAGTTTAATTACCTAGGATTTAAAGAAGAGAGAAAAACAAAATATTCGATTAACCATAATTTTATTGAAATTATACAAGCTTAAAAAAGAAAATTTCGTAGACAGTCAACTACTAAAATTTATATTAGAACAATCGGTTGGCAAAGCAGTGAGTTAGGAACAGTTCACACTGTATGCGAAAAGTTCGTCGCAATCATGCGTCAAACTCACCAATCCGAATTGACATAAGCGTTTTTTCTTTTACACATACAGAGAGAATGGCCCTTTATTGTGAATCACGTGTGCTGAAGTTTTTGCCCACGATGATTGGTTACGTAAACTGGTGATAGTAGTTTGGATGGTATCTTCAAGGAATGCTTTGGTTTGGAGTCCTTTGAGGCGAGATTGCTATTAGTTCTGACGCTGTAACGATCGGTGCGTGGATCGGCTGAAACTTTCCTCATCCGTGTTTTCTTTTTGATGACCGAGACAAGGTGGAAGAGTCTAGTTTCAAGGAAGTCGTAGACCGTCAAGAAAGATATGCCCAGCCATAGACCTACATATCCTCCTATGAAACTTAAGATTCCGATCGGCTATGAAACAAAAAAAAATGCAATTAGTCCTGAGTTGTTAAAAACATAATTGATGAGTCCGAAAATATAATGATAAGCCACATTTTGAAATTGTTCAGAAGCGAATGCAATTTCCATTATGGCAACAAGACCTTTCTGAGCAATGTGCTGTTATCTTATCTAGTAGAAGTTCTTGAAATGCGTAACAATACGTAAGTACCCAAAGTAGTATAAATTTATAGGAACATTTTCTGAAAATCCACTATACACACAATTGTGTGTATAATGGATTTTCAAGAAAAATAGTGGAAAAAAAATTAAGTTTAAGTTTAATTTTTTTAGCCATACATACATTTATTCATTTAAAGAAAGATTTTTTTTAAAGTTTTGCTTAGAATATTTTTTAGGAAAATATTATATGGTAGAATCTCATAAGAAATTTTTTTCATGAACACCAAAAATTTTTGAATAAATATTTAAACTAAAAAGTTTCTTATTCATTTTTATGAAATGAAAAAGTTGTAAATGTAATGAAGCTAAAACTTACTTCAAATCTAGGCATGTAAGTAAACGTCGTTATTTCCAGGTTTTCAAAATATATATGAACAAGAGTGGCGCAGCTTTGAAAGAAATAATAAATTTCATGTAAAAGCTATTTGGAAATAATGTTGAAAAAAAAAGAACGAATTTCTATGAATAACTTATCTTTAGCGCAATAGAACTATGAATAGAAGAATTATGAGCTCTCCTAATTAATTATTTCACTGATTATTTAAAACAATATTTTGAATATTTCAATTATAATAATTTTTCGAATATTTCAGCTCTACGCTGAAGTTTCGAATATTTTTTAGTGTTTCAGTCCTGTTCGAAACAATTTTTTTTTTGGAGGTGAAATAATATTTTCTACTTAATGATAAAAATCACAGCTTGAAATTAACTAAACTAAATATCATAATTCCTACTTCTACGAGTTAAGAAGTTTTTATAGTCGTTCGTATTTAATACGTGATTTACAAATTATGCTTTGGAATTTAAGCGTCAAAAATAAATTTTTTTTAATTGAATACCTGAATATAGGTAAACTGTATCATACTAAAAGTATTCGAATTTCATAGTAGAAACTTAAAAACAATTTTGAAAATGTATACTTACGACAGATCACTCGCGGTCACACAAGCTTTCTGCAAAAAAAAAATTTTATATATATATA
>NC_092206.1:8416355-8442022 GCF_043381705.1 Parasteatoda tepidariorum
AAATAAAAATACATAAGGCAACACAAGATTGAAAATTAAAAGGAAAAAGAACGTAAAACATATACAATTGCAAGTCACAACAGCCCACGGATTTTTATAACGGAAAAAATATTTGAAGAAAATATATATTAAAATAAATTAATTCCTGACATGAATCCGATAAAAATACTACAACAGGAATAATACAAAAAGCAGCAAATTATTACTTGATCAACTTTTTCTTGGGGCAGTACAATTGTTAATATAGTATTTTTTAAATATAGTATACTATATAGTATGGTTTTAATATAGTATTATATTGTAGTGCCCCGTTAAATTGCTCCCGCCCTGATGATCTGATGAAGCTGCCATATCTGTCAGTGCTTCTACTTCAATTTCCATTTTCATGCCATCCCCTCTGCAGAGGATCAAAATTGTGATGGCATGTCTTCGGATCATCCTCAGGTATGCTTCCCAGACCGTCGCCAATAGCCCATTGTGCAGCTCTAGTGCGACGTAAATGAAACTGAAACTGAAACCATTTTTGTGCTCTCGCTAACATATATGTAAATTGTGTAACAATGGAAGCTAAGTATAATATATATCGGATTCGTAAATTCTCTGAATTATTAACGAATATCAGAATAGTACAGGATTTTCAGTGATAACTGACTTTATTATACATTTTTTGATTCTTTTCAACGATAAGGTAAAAAAGAATGCATATTAGTCGTCGCAAAATAATATTTAAGCAAGGGCAAATCAAAAAAGTTTACGAATCACGACTGTGGAATCGTCAAAACTTGTTTGATTGCCGAAGGAAAAAGAGGGGAATTGAAATACGATTATTAGAAACACTCAAAATTTTTGACACTCAAACTGATGTTGAGGTTATTAATCAAAATTCTATTGAATTAAAACCTTACTTTCAATTAAATGTGGTAACGTTTATTAATTGTTTAAAGAGATATTTTTATTCAACTATCCAACTGAGATACTTTCTGTAAGGATCAAAACTGAAAGCACCTCTTTGCACTTGAAGTACAAGTTTACTGATTCTCGCAAAACATTTGAATTTTTATTATATGTTTATACTGTTGTAGATATGTCGTGTTTAACTTGTCTAACAGTCAGATTTCTTAATATTTCTTTTCGCCCAACTCATTTCAAATTGTTTGAGTGTTATTACACTCAATTAATGTTTTTAAGCGAAGTTTGAGTGTTATTCACTCTCGTTAATTTCATAATTTCAATTTGATCGATGTAGGATGCAATTGTAACTGGAAATTATTTTTCCTTCCTCAGTTTTGGTTCTAGAAATCTCTTCATGTTTAGAAAGACTTTGTATCAAATCTGAAAGATGAAATTATAGTAGCGTTTACAAAAGTCTTGAGGATTCTTCTTGCGAATTAGATTTATTTCTCCTATTTCGAAACTTTATTTTTATAATTTTGAGTGACAAGAAACTGGAAAACAGGTAATAAACAGCATTTTTTTTTTTAAATTGATGATTTCCCAAAGTGATTTTCAGTTATTTGTAATTAAATCGTTATTTTAGTTGCACAGTTTATTTATTTGAAGGTGATGTAAGTCAAAGTTACGTATAGTGACAAATACAAGATTATTTTTTTGTATTTAATCAGTTTTTTTTCCTTTGATGCTGATGTAAGCCAAAGTCTTGTTTTTGATATTTTAGAAGTTAGACAGCCAACATTTTGACCATGTATTTTTCATGCGATAAAGAGGAAAACTAAAACGAAATTTCGAAATTTAGCAATTAACGATGCTCATCGGAATAATTAGCCTAAGTGACAGTAATGCTTAAATATCATATTTTTACTGAGAAACCAGTCTGAAATTAAAACCAAGCGTGTTCTTATTTAAGTAAAAAACAAAAAAAATTAGTCATGCCTATATTTGTAATTACCAAGGTAATGACTGACAGTAATGCTAATTAACATTGTTTATCAAGGTAATTGATAAGTGAAAAATAAAGTATTGGGCTTAACCTAGAAAAGAATCAAGTTGATAAAATTTCAGTTAATTTTTCAGATACTTGGGAGGGGGGGGGGAGGAAATTCCAATTCTTCCGAATGAAATTCCTACTAGAATCGAATCATAAATAAGCAATCATTTTTATTCTTCTTTATTTAATACATTTGATCTAAAATATTCTTGATATTCATAATACCTATAATTAATCTAAACAACGTGAAAAACTATCTGGTAATTATTGGCGTGGTTTTAGGGGCTGGTGAAATTTAAATTTATGCTTATAGTTATTGTTTTATTCCACTATCACTAGAGAAAACTTCTTAAAAAAGTGTGGCAGCAAAATAATAAGTATGCTAAGTAATAAATATGATCATTAGAAAAAAAACTTCTTCAAAAAATTTGACAGGAAAGTAATAAGTATGATCGCTGGAAAAAAAACTTCTTAAAAGTCAATACACAGCTATACAACTTTCCACAACTATTCTTTGTGAACGAAACAATGAGTGACTTTCAAAAACGCAAGATAATATTGCAATAACCAAGGTGATTTTTATCAATTAATTCTTTTGGATAAAGAACACGGATTTACGGTAAAATGTTAGAGCATTTTTTTTCAAATTTAAAACCTATTTTCCACAACTATTCTTTGTGAACGAAATGATATATGATATTATATGCTTTTTTGTATAAAAAACTCACCCTATTTCCTTCACTGTCTGCCTCTTGAACTTGAACTTCATATCTTCTCATCCTGAAAGAAGAAAAAAATATTTTTTTGAAACTATACATTTTTCACTCAGTAGGATTAAAAAGAAGTTTTCAAGAATATTTTATTTTATAACCGACATTGAACAGTCGACCCAATTTAGAGTTTACGACTACCAATATTCAACTCCGATGCCTTGTAATTTTGTACCCAATACAGAAGACAAGGAAACTCCTGGATCAAGTATTCGAAGAAATTTGCCTTCGAGGAGGACTTTTTGACGGAACTAACCCGCTTTTGCATTACATGGAAAGAAAAACCACAAAAAATTGTTGCTAGGGTAAAATCTTCACAATTAGACATTTTAATTAAAAAATTTTAAAACTCTCACAGAAGTTTCTAAACAAGGTTAGGCCGTAATATCTGTTTTTTTCTCCACATATTAGATATCATGCATTTTCTATATTTATATTATTTTCGTGTTTTAATTTGATATGAAATGCTTAAAATATAAAATATTTTATTTCGATTATGTTTTTTATGATTTAATTATGTTTTGCTTTCGGCACTATTTTATTTGCAGGGCATAAACATTAGTGACAAAAAATTGCCAATTTTCGCCAAGGGTCACCCTCAAATATATTTTTACCATTCTCTAGAATGGACCATTCTCTAGAATTCTCTAGAATTGTTCGGAGTTCTGGTTAAATGCATACTGGGCAGTGGTACTTGACCTAACGGTTTTCCCGTTTTAGTGATATTCAGACTATTCTATATCAGTTCAGAATCTCAGTCAAAAATAAATTTATTGAAACTTTTACGTTGAGGAATCGTAAATAATAATTTAACTATAAAAGACTATCAAAATCTGATGAATCATTATGGAGGTCATTCTGAGTGAAAATTGAATTAAAACTACCAAAATCAGTCAATATGTGAGACATAAGTAGGTTTTATGTATTTCGTTTCCATTTTAGATGTGATAACGTCGGTGATGATCTGACGATGCGTCAGATTTTGACAAGTAAATTTAATAAAAAAATCATATATGAAATTTACATAAAATCTAACTATAAGCAACAGGGAATACTATAATAATTCCATTAAAATAGTAGCTATGAATATTTGAGTTTTCTTACTTGCATGGTGAAGTGCAACTTTTTGCACATTCAAATCTCGTTTCCTTCGCAAAGTTCGGAATTGCTAGAGAAAAAAAAAGCACAAATCTCAGAACATGCGTTAAATTTTGCGCCTACAGTTATAAAAGTGATGATGCTAGATAATTGTTTTATTATGAGATATTTATTATTAGGCAAATTACCGGTTAATTACCTTGGAGAAAATACGTTATTGTGCCTGTTTCTTTAACTTAACTAACAGTTAGCACTAATTAATTCGCCTATTTGAGCTCACACTTCTGAACCATTAAGATAAATCTGATCATTAGAACAAAAGATATTAAAAGTGAAAACTTTTTATTTTATTTTGCGTACTGCACTCGTTAATGGAGCCTATTTTAATAAATTTGTTGATTTGAAAGATTCATAAAAATTCATCAAACATTAAATTGGAAATTTTTTCTACGATGGTCACTAATCGCCTTTCTCTAAGATTTGTATGGTTTTTAGAATTAACTTAAGAAAATATTGAGTCAATATCTGATAAGAACATGTCAGAAATTCAATAATCATGCTAATTATTGTCAGTATAACTCAGAAACATATTTATTAAAAAATGTTTTTCTTTATTAAATTTTTATTGTTATTTGTGTAAAAAATTTACTGTCTATTAATTATCTAGATAATTATTGAACTCATGACAAACTTAAATCTTCTCAATTTTCGAACCAAGTAGCTACGTTTGTGTTCCGTATTGTGAAAACTTTCACAGTTGAAAGAAAGTTAAATTTGAATCTTGTTTCGAGTTATAACCTGATTATTTATTTTTTTCCTTTTTTTTTCTTTATGTTTAAGGACATACCTTGTGTATTTTATATCGCGCTGAATGCGCATAAGACTGCGTTGAATAAAAACAACAATCTGCGTTTTGATTTAAAATTTATAGGATATATATTTTGAATAAAAAAAACAGCATACATTATAAACGCAACATCTATTTGTATACAAACGCAGCATATATATGTTACCATGAATGACCGAAATCAAGAGAATGTCGACTTTCACCTGTGAGTGTCGACAATCACACATTCACTTTGGTGAATGTCTGAAATATTTGTTATATCCAATTTCATATTAATTCATTCGTTGATATTATTATATTTATTCGATATTTTAATATCTGCTGAGGTTTGATTAGGAGAAACATCAGTGTTCGGAGTTCTGGTTAAATGCATACTGGGCAGTAGTACTTGTCCTAAAAATTTATTGTAGGGCATACAGGGCAGTAGAACTTAACTAGATCTAATATATATATCGGGCATTTATCAAAGCGACTATGTGATTCTCAACATTCACCAGCGAAAGTCAACAGCCACTAATTTCGGTCATTCATAGTAGCATTTATAAACACAATATTTACTTTACAAGTGCATCATATATATATATATATATATATTATAGAAATGTCTACAATCAACTTACGTTCCAAGCAAATGGTTTCGTTATGTGGGTAATCTATTCTTCGTTCTGCACAATTATAGATATCGAGTGATTTTTCTAGTTTACATTTTTCTTTGCACATCTGTGGATGAAAATAAAACAATTGTTATTACAATTTTTCTTTTTTACGAATGTTTCTCTCAAAAGTTCGTATCATCTACATAAGTTTCGAATGGTTACAGTTATAGTTCTACAAATTGGGCTGCACAAGTAGGTTGGGTTATACAAGTGGGCAAGTTACACAAGTAGGTTGGAATTTTTTTTCTCACTATTCCAGTTGTATATCCATTCCCAATCCCCAAAGTTTTTTTCACTGTTCCAGTCGTTCATCTATTCTCAGCCACTACCGCAGAAACCATACATGTTCTAACACTCCTAGGATGGTCTTGCACTCCTAGGATGGTCTTACACTCTTAGGTTAAGAGGAGATGGCCTGCGTTGCTGAAATTGAGTCTTTATTCCAATCAAGAAGACAACTATCCTCAAATTTAATTTTACTAGAAAGGATTAAGTTTCATAAATGGTCTTTACCTTTTAATCTGTGTTTTTCCTTTTAAACTTGCGTTCTTTAGATATTATACAGATTAAAAAAAATTTGTGATCGAAAGAAGTGGTAAAAATTTATAATAATAACTTACTTTTTCTGTAACAGGCCCTTGTCCACCATTTAGTTTCCACATTTTTTCGTAATCTGTACATTTACTCTTGAAGGGTTGAGGCAGGAGATTCTTTTCTGACTGAAATAAATGTAATTCTTTTCAATTATAAAGTGATTTTATTTTATTTTATAACCGTAGTTAAACAGCAGACCCAATTTAGGGTTCACGACTACTAATGTTCAACTCCGGAGTCTTGTAATTTTGAACCCAATACAGAAGACAAGGGAACCTCCTGGATCAATATTGGTAGAAATTTGCCTTCGTGGAGGAGTTTTAGATGGAGCTAACCCGCATTTGCGTTACATGGGAGGAAAACCATGAAAACTTTACACGGTGAGCTTGACGGCATGGAGATTCTAACCTATGATCTGTCTACCACTGAGGATATTTCACGTCAAAATATGGTCGGTGCGAGCCGGGTGCGGAATACGTATAGACCAGCTATCGCTGGGATTCGAACTCGTTTCACCTCATTGGATGCGAACGCTCTATCCCCTGAGCCACCACGGATCCTTATAAAGTGATTGTAAATTATCATTGTTTATGCTATCTATTGATTATTGATTGTTCTGTGTTGGTTAACACATATCCTTCCGCATAACGAAAATTCTTCATTTTACCGTCAACACCAGTAGCCAAATGACCTAATTGCAGTAATTGATTTAGTCAATGATGAACGCAATAATGCCGAACGGGCATGTGTTTAGGTAAATATAAAAATTTTGAAGCAGTTTCCAAAATGTGTGACTAAAAACATTAAGAAAGCATAATTTTCTCGGGATAATGGTAACTCTAAATTTAGAGTTATTTTGAGCAATTGTATTATTTTTCCGAATCTAGTTTTGTATTCAAATAACTTGTACTTATAATAAAGAACCAACATTATTAAGGTTAAAGATAATTAATTGTTTTTGTTAATTCTGTAACTAACTTTTTCAGTTTCTCTGTAGTCGTACTGGTATCCTTTTCAAATAATGTAATATTTTATAACAAATTATTACACATTTCAAATTTAATTATTATATGAATAATTAAGAGATATATTAAAAAAATTTAATTTTTCTTTTTTTCTATTCCACTTCTGTAATGCAGCGAGGAATTCTTTACGCAGCTTTGTTGCACAGCAACTAAAAAACTCGGATGTTGCTGACTAACTTCATTCATTATGGGAGGCGGGGCACTGTGGACTTGCTGATAATCAAGCCAAATTTGGCTTGGATATCAGCAAGTTCACAGTACACCACGTTAAAATATGGAGAGAAAAAATTGGAATAAGAGGAAAAATGGGAAGAAGGTTATAATCAATAATATCAGCAATCTGTAACTCCTGATCCAGTTGAAGAAAACAACGAAGTTATACATGTTTGTGAAAGCTGCTCGAAAGATAAATATGGTTATTTTTAAGAATTCAAAGCATTATTGTATGACTGAAGTTCGAATTTTCGCCTCAAAATATTTAAAAAAAAAGTGCAAAATATAATACTTGCCAGCCTTATATAGATTCGATAGACGGTGCCCATATTTAAAAAGAGACCTTCTCCTACCGGTGATGGGACGTGGAATGGGGAATGAATACTGAGCTGTGCACCACGAGATAAATGAGACGGATGATATTCCGAAACCTCCAGGTTAAGAATCAAGTGAATCTCTGAAAAAAATAATGCAGTAGGTTAATTATCTCTCTGATTTTGACGTGCAAATAACTCATACAAGTAAAATAATTTTCACATGCATTAGCAGTAAAATAATTTTTTTTTCTCCACTGAGGACTTGAGATATTCGCATCTCTATTGCATTTCGTTTAAGCTTTGACGTGTATTAGCAATAAGAGAGTTTTTTCTCTCCACTGAGGACTTGAGATATTCGCATCTCTATTGCATGTCTTTTAAGCCTTCACGTGCATTAGCAATAAGAGAATTTTTTCTCTCCACTGAGGACTTGGGATATTCGCATCTCTATTGCATGTCGTTTAAGCTTTGACATGTATTAGCAATAAGGGAAATTTTTTTCTCTTCATGTAAGCGTTCAGACTTGGCAGAGGTTTTGGGGTATGAATATCTTTAATGCAAGCTTTACTCCTTTACTTAGGCTTCAGCCCACCCAATTTTAAGATTATGACTACCAATGCTCAACTTCGTAGCCATGTAATTTTGAGCCCAATCCAGAAGAAAAAAGAACTCCTGAAAAAATGTGCTTATTTGCGGAAATTTCCCACATTTAGACCAAATATAACATTCTTCACTTTCTCTATATTGCTTAGTATGTGACATAATGCGTTCTTCCGAAATTGACACTCCAAAAAGGTCGTTGTTATTTAGAAGGAAAAAAAAACATTGTATCATTCCTCATTTCTACGTTTTTTAACTCACGTTTCAAGGAAGAGATTCTTGAATGGGTAGTCTGTCCAATCATATTATAATAAATTTAAGAAAAAAGGAAAATCGATTTCGTGGAAAATGGAATCTGTTCTTTCTTAAAGAAGAACTTTTGATTGAAAGACTTACTTGTTGATACGGGTACTTTCTGAGGTGTCTCATAGGGTTTATTATGTAAAGAGTATATCATCCAACAGTTGAAGGGAATTTCATATGAGAAACTCAAAGCTGGGACTAAAATGGGTGTGGAACTGTAGGAAAAAAATGTTCTAATTTAGAATTGATACTTGATCATGAATGAATTATCATTCTTTTCGTAATAAATCTAAATAAACAATCAGATAAATACAAAAAATAAATATAAACAAAATATAAGTAGCAAAAATACGTTTTTCTTAAAGAGCTAAAAGCTAAAAATAATAGGTATCGTCTGGTATCGTTAGTTCAATAACGAAACACGATTCATCGATTTCAAAAGACGTGGGAGGAAGGGATTCGGGGGTTTTAGAAGTTTATTAGGAAATTGATACTGGTATTGGCACCAGGTACAAAGCTCTAATTGAAATTTAAGTACTCTATCTAGTTCGAAATAGGTCGGAATTTCTATTAACGAAAAATTCTGTTTTGTCTAAAAAAAAGGGGGTGAAAAAATTTGAGTGCGTTTAGGAATCAATTTTAACTTGTATAGTTTTCAAGCACCAGGCTGCAATTGAAAATTGAACAATAGTCGAAAAGGGGTTATTGATAATATGGCAAACCAGTCTGTTGCTGTCAGGAAACGATTAAAACTTGCATAATCATCAAGTGACAATTCGATTATAAATTGTAAAGCCATCGGTCAAGGAGCTTTGAATACTATGTAAGCAATCCAGTTGGTCGTGAAGGCATTCTAGTAATTTCAAGAGCAATATAACAATTTGGATTGCAAGATTGTATCTTTACAAACACGAAAGTGATTTAAAACCACATAACAGTTTCGGTATAAATTGCACTGTCATCGGTCAAGGAGCTTTAGTTACCATGCAAGCAATCTAGTTAGTCGTAAAGACATTCTAGTAATTTCGTGAGCATTATAGAAATTTCGATTGCAAGATTGTATCTTTACAAACACGAAAGTGATTCAAAACCACATAACAGTTTCGGCATAAATTGCACTGTCATCGGGCAAGGAGCTTTAGTTACCATGCAAGCAATCTAGTTGGTCGTAAAGGCATTCTGGTAACTCCTTGAGCATTATAGCAATTTCGATTGCTAGATTGTATCTTTACAAACACGAAAGTGATTTAAAAAAACACTGCAGTTTTAAAATTTTCCGTCATGAAACGTATCAATTAGAATAAGTTTAGTAAAGACTTGATTTACCACCCAAATATTCCGTGGTGTTCTACTATTTGGAACCATCTAGACACTAATAACGGCTTTGATTTAAGTAGCTGCATTGCTTTATGAAAATGCATCATCATGTATTTACCCTTTGTTTGCATTTGAATGCATTAAACATAATGTACATTTTTAAATAATAATAATTGAAAATAATAATAATAATAATAAGGAAAATAATAATAAGGAAAATTATTATAATAATAAGGAAAATAATAATAATAATAAGGAAAATAATAATAAGGAAAATTATTATTTTATGACAAATTCTCTCGCATGCAGCAATTTTTTGCTGTTTCGGGTATTTTCTCTTTTTTTCACATAGTAAAAAATTTTAGTAATTTTAATTAGTACATAGTAATTATAGTAAAACATAGTAATTTTAATTAGGAGTACCTGCAATTTCTTTCTTCATCGTCAGTTTCAATAGTGCAACTGGAGACTAATGTTGAATACTGGTGACCCAATATCTGCTGTTGATAACGAGTAAGGTGTCGAAAACTATCCTTATCTCTTAAGGGAACCTGTAAATTCAACTAGTATGCAAGACTAATACAGTAAGCAAATAAACTAGACTAATAAAGACTAAAACAGTTTGCAAGACTAATGAAATCGATTTTTCTTCTTCTTTGAAACGATTTTGAATTTTAGATCAAAAATTGTTCAAATCAGTGCATAATTTTTCTTATCTATATACACCGAAGAGCCATTACTTTATGACCACCCTCCATCTGTAACAATGGACTCGCCCAGGTTTTCATGGTTTCGCGTCCAGGAACAATGTTTTCATGGGACACATTAGGACCCATAATCCTCATAGAACAATCCGTGACGTCTGTAAGCTACTTGAACATAGTTGCAGACCAGGTTCACAAATTCATGGCAACAGTTTACTGCAGGGGACTGTATTTATCAACTGGATAATGCACCATGTCATAAGGGTCGAATCGTCATGGATTGGTTCGAGGAACATTCCAGTGACTTTCAAGTCAAGTCTTTGCCCGCAAATTCACCTGACCTTAATCCAAAAGAGCATTTGTGGTCCTATTTGGGAAACCAAATTCGTGCTGCAACGCTACCTCCTCGCAATGTGAGGGAATTACAGAACCATTTGGTGAGCGCTTGGTACCAGATACCTCAGACTACCTATCAGCACCTTGTGGAATCAATGCCACGGCGGGTGCTAGCAGTTTTGAGGGCTAAAGGTGGTCCTACATGTTATCAGCAGGATGGTCATAATGTAATGACTCTTCTGTGTATATTTCTGGAACAAGTTTTGCTTACCTCTTTCGAAACATTGACAAGGTTGCAGTATTCCGCAAAGCGAGTACAAAACGTAGAATCAGTTTCCGGTGTTCCGCAGAATTGTGGATATTCCCGACAATAAGATGAGGCACGGATTCTATAAAAATATAATTCGACATCACGTATCTCGGGAATATATCAGAGCTCAGTTTATTAAAACTTGAAACTTATTATTGTTGATATATGTTATGCGTGAATAAACTCTGTGAAAAATTTCTACAAAATTATAATTTACAGCATTTCAAAATTAGTACTCTATAAATGAAACGCACTTGGATTTTAGTTGTAATTGAGACAGATGCTAGCGCAATTAATTTATTTTTAATTTAGTAACAGTTTGATTTTATTGTGTGTTCTTTTACATGCGAAACATTTTTCTTAAAATTTAAATTAGGATCAACTTGAAACAATTCCAATAAAACAATCATGCTTGTATATAAATAAATCATATCGCACCCCGGCAAGAAAAGTGACACAAGTCAAAAACAGCATTTGAGAAAAAATCAACTGAAAGAATACAATAAAACTTATTCTGAAATAGCACTAATCTATGGCACAATCTAGAGATGTGACACTTCTTGAGCTTGATGGGACACTTTATACATATTTTTTATTGACTTAACCTCAAAATTGCTGTTTTTTGACTTGTGTCACTTTTCTTACCGGGGTGTGATACGTGTATTTAAAAAACTCTTTGGATAGAGGCAGAGATGTTTAACATGTACATTTGAAAATCAAAAATTCGAAATAAATTAAAAACTAACAAAATATCAAGGTCACAATTTTTGTTGACATATATAATACGTGAAGAAACTTTTGTTCAAGTTTTCTGAAAAATTATAATTTAAACTCACTAAAACACGCTTGGGTTTTAAATAGCTCATACTTGAGACAAAGATACCTAAATTGTGTGATTAAATTTATTTTAAAAAACTGAATACTTTAGATAAAGATATAGTTATGGTTGGTTGAACTTTATTTGCAAAAATATCACCCTACAACTAAAATATGATTTTTAGATTAATGTAGTACTGAGATCCTTAACTTGGAAAAAATGGTATTTCTCACGTTTTATTGCAATTTAAACTGAAAATTCTGATGTTGATATTTATTTGTAGATAATTATATGATTATCAAGAGAGAGGTATAAATTGTAATATTTCATAACATATAACAAGGTAATGTTTTATAATTTTCCTACAGTTGGAAACAGAATGTATCGGGATATTATCGTCAAAAGGAAATTATTGTTAAACCGACATTTCGATCTCTTTCATTCCAGAAAAATTGCTCAAATTATAACTGGAGTTCTGTTATGAATGACAATACAAGTTTCAAACATTTCCTAATCGATGTAAGGAGAATTTATTGCAATTTTATTGAAAAATAGAACTCTTTGACGATTGATATTTCGATTCTTTTGCAAGAAGTCAAAGTGTTAAAAATTCGTCTGCAGCTCTGTTTCTAATGTCAATATAAGTTACAGCTGTTTCTTGACTATTGAAAGCTAAGTTTATCGTCATTTTATCGAAGAAAGTTCCTAGTCAATTGAAATTTCAACTGCTTTTTAAAACACTAGATTGCTCAAATTTCAACTAAAATTGTTTCGATTATTTATCAACAATTGATTCGACCATTTTATAGCTTGAACAAAAGAAGAGACACATAACTTAAAAGAAGAAAATAATTTTATAAAATAAAAATTTTGAAAGCTATGTTAAGTGAAATATAAGGCTGGAAATAATTTCTTTTAGCCACTACTGAAACATACAGGCGTTTTTATCAAGACAGATTACCACTGAGTACGTTAAATTTCGATGATTAGATCAAAATTTATTTTTAAGAGAAACCCATTTGTCTGCCAGCATCGAGAAGATTCGTTATTATCGCAATAATGCAAGCCTTACTACCAATTATTCTAACCTAAAGTAATTGGGCTCTTATAATTTAATTACAATAAGATAAGCAGTGAAATAATTATCAATCGAATTCTTTGAGTGCAGTTCACTACTTTTATAACGAAAATGAAAAACAAAAGCATAAAGGTGTCTAAAGACTATAACGAAAAACATAAAGGTGTCTATACTAAAACGAAAAACATAAAGGCGTCTATACTAAAACGAAGAACATAAAGGCGTCTTTACCAAGGATTGCAGCTGAGCACGTTAAATTCCGATGATTAGATCAAAATTTATTTTGAAGGGAGATCGTTTGTCTGCCAGCAATTAGTAACTTAAAGTAATTGGACTCTAATAATTTAATTCTAATAAGATAAGCGGAGTGAAATAATTATGAATCGAATTCTCTTTGTGTGCACTTCTATTTATATAACGAAAAAAAAAAAACATAAATGCGTCTAAATACTAAAATGAAAAACATAAAAGCGTCTACACATAAACGAAAAATATAAAGGCGCCTTTATCAAGAAGGATTGCATCTGAGTACGTTAAATTCCGATAAGTAGATCAAAAATTATTTTGAAAAGAGATCCGTTTGTCTGACAGCATCGAGAAAATTCGTTATTATCGCAGTAATTCGAGCCTTAATACCAATTAATCTAAACTAGTAAGCTTCTAACTTAGTAACGGGGCTCTTATAATTTAATTCTAATAAGATAAGCAGTGAAATAATAATCAATCGAATTCTTGAGTACTACTTATTATTAGCGAAATGGCTACTCACTCATTTATATTGCAAACTGTGAAAGCAGGAAGTTCAACTTCTGATGGCTGTACGACTTCCAATTCAACAGATGATGGATACTGTAAATACATTTCCACAAATTTCACACTCTGTATTGTAAACCCTATGGCTAATAAGATCTGAAACAGAAAACGTGCTTTCGATCTCCAAAAAGAAACTTTTTTGTACTTCACTTCCATGAACTTCAAAAATTAAAAACAGCTGTCATTTTTTTAGGCATCAAAGTTTCTCACGAACTTAATGAATGGAAAATTTCAGTATATCCTGCTATTGAAATGTCTTAAGTTATTATTTAAGATTTAAATTTTTTGCTGCTCAAAAATTAACATTTGCACAAAAAAAATTCTATCTATAATTTTTATAGCCTATAGATACAACAATATTAGAAATGAATAAAATAGTAAAAAATTAACCGAAAATTAATTAAACTAAATAAGAATTAATCATTTAAAAAAATTTATTATTTTGTAGTAATTAATAAAAAAATTATCAAAAGTAATTTTTAAAGAAAATAATTAATTAAACGTCAAGACTGAGAATTGAGTTAAGACCGAGGATTAAGAATAAATAATTAAGAAAAATTTGAGATGAATATAACATCATCTATCACTTTAATCAGTTAATTAACTTAATTAGTCTCCATTTCTTCAGATTTTTGAAAGAATTTACGTATGTTTTAAACAGCAACAGTAAATTTTATTTAAAAAAAATTCCACATACAATGAAAAGAGTAAGGCTATTTTTTATAAAGATTATTAATTATAGGTAAATAATTGAAATTCTTTAAAAAATACGTATGATAAATAGAATGCAATCAAAATTACGATTAATGAAGGAAATTTATTGAATTTTGTTTAAGAAAACTGTTTTTATGCAACGTCTTTTAGCAGCAAAAACAAACTTAGGGAGATATAAATCGTTATAAGATAATTAAAAAGTAATTAAATCGTTAGCCATCATCAAAATTCATTCGTAAAAATGCGCATCTTTTTCTGTTAAGCCTAACTAGAAGAATTCTTTGAATGGTTGTTTCCTATAATGCAATACTAGCAATTATGAATGTTTGTAGAAATATTGAAAGTAAAAAAAATAAATAAATGAATATATGAAGTTCACGTGTCTCAAAAAGAAAAATATTTGATTAATGACTTTTTACAAGGTTCAAATGGACATTGAAATCGAGCCTCCACATTTATTCTTTTTCAACAACCATACTTGAAAGAATGACAAGCAAAGTAAATAACGCGTATAGTATAGATTTTTTGTTCTTTAGTGTAATTATCACGCACGCTCACTGATGCACCATCAATTAATAATATCTCTTTTTCTCGTTTCATTGTTTACGTTGTTTCAGAGTAATTTTTTTTTCAAAAACACCTGTTATTCCCTTCACCTGATCGTCATCGTACGACTCATATCGATTATCTATCATCGATGAAAATATCATCTAACAAAGGGGTAATTCTCAAGTTGTATTTCAGTTATCATAAACTGAGTTATTTATGTTATCTTTTGAGTAGACCTGACCAAACTGAATCACTGGCTGACTGATAATGTATAGTTGGCGATTCATAGTATGGTTAATGAATAATCGGTTAATGGATGAATAATTAACTGGTTAATGAATTCTTTACTATGGCATTGAAGTTTATTAAGTTATGAATAAAATCAATTAATCTTTTAAGATGCCAACTGGAATCATAATAACGTTTCTAATTGTAAAAGCACGTTATAAAATCGTTTTCTAAGAGAATGTTAGAATTGTTTTAAAAGAATTATTTTATCGTTATTAAATTTTTCTTATCATATAACTGTATAGTCCAATTGTAACTAAGTTATTTTGAATTTTTTCTTTTTTTATTAAGATGAATATTTAAGTCGAAAGAAAAGAACGATACGAGAAATGATCAGGGCTTCTACGAGTCATAATTTCCACAGGTTAAAATTTAATACAGTGGGAGTTATTTTACTTTAATGCTAGCAAACATTTTCTTTATGATTAACTTTAAAATTTTTGCAACTCATGTCGGTGGATTTGATCAAAAATTAAAAGCTATTGATATAGATTTAATCACAGTATAAAAACCTCACAAATAGTTAAAAGTATCCATGCATGATTCAATTTATCACCTCTTTTGAAACTTTTTAAAGTCCCTGGTATTCCATATGAATGATAATGTCGCAATAAACATCAAATAATAATAACTTTATGACTAACATAATTAAAAAAAATTATAACTAATAATTATAAATACATAATAATAAAATAAAATTTAAAAACTATGATTTTCAAAGTGGACTAAAAAGAACGGAACAAATAGTTGTTTATTTTTTGAAGAAATTATTTTTGTATTCTATTTTTCACCTAAAATAAAAATCACACTGTGTGCTTTCAAAACAACGCAGGGGAATACTCGATGGTGATAGAAGCTAATGACAAAAGCGATGCATCTTACAGGTATGACTGGATACATTTCCATTTTAGATGTTGTTGTGGCGCCATCTATGGCCGAGAATTCGACTTCTGCCACACCCATACGTAACACCCGTTTATAGGACGGACCCATTCATACAACCGTTTATTCACCCACAGATCGTAATTAAGACCTGAACCAGGGAACGATCTGTCTCCATTCCAGTACCCCCAGAAGTATAATCTGTTATGGGAACAGGGGGGACATAGTGACAAGACAGATTTAACGTGCACCAGTAACTATTTACAACCAGCTGAATTGAAACTCCCGTTCGTGAGAACGGGAGTTCAGTGCCCTACCAACCAGGCTATCCCGGCGGTCTCTCATTTTAGATTAAATAGAAGTCTCTGTCCAATTAAATAGAAGTTTTCTTTCAAATTCAAATGCACTTAAAAAAATCAGTTTATGGAATTTTCTTTTTTTTATTAATTCTTTTTAGTTTTAGGTTGTAAGTAATTTAAATTTCAGTAGATGGCAGTGTGGGGATGAATTTTGCTTGAAATATTCAGAAAACAGAAACTGTAATTCGTATTATCATCAGACAAATACTTTCAGTTTCAATTTGAACACACTAGTTAGACGGAGAGTGTTCGAAACGATTGGTGATGAATTCTATTTGGTAATAAATTCTGCTTTTAACGGCCAGAGGCTCACGGACAAACCTAGACTTTGAATCTCCTTTCAATAAGGTGTAGGACTTAAAATGAGACTTTTCGGGAAAATTTTGAGTTTTAAATAATGTAAAAAATTAAATTCACTACATTTGTCTTTTTTTAAAAATTTTTTTAATTGAAAATTATTTAACAGCTTTACATAATGTTTTTAAGATCCTGTAACTAGATAACTACATAAATTTCTACTCGATTAGTTTCAAAATTTAATTACTAACTGGAGAAAGAGCAGAATGGAGGAAGGTTCAAGGTAAGGCTCTGGCTCACAAAAGGCTGTTATGCCAATAGAAGAAAATTTAAAATGTAACAGCGTTTGTTACTAATGTAGATTCTCCATCGCATAGATGTTTTTGATTGATTTAATGATCATTTTTTTTAGTTAATAATATTAGTTGCTCCAATTTGATAAAAAAATTTAATTAAAAAAACTATACATAAAGGAAATTGGGTACAATGTCATATTACACGTTAGTCAAATAAAAATTTGATATAGTTATGGGACCCATAATTAAAAAATAAAACTGAGGATATTTAAAAGAGAAAAGTATTTTACGCTGAAATTCGTTTTAATTATTTTTCGTGAATTTGGTGCCCCTTTAACACTTTACCGAGGTACAGATGTCCCTTCCCCCCACTAGCTACGGTAGGTGAGAATTAAAATGTGCATTGTCAACATTTGCAGAGATCCAGCTAAGATAAAATCACTCTAGCTAGTCGATGAGTTGTCAGAATTTTGACAGACGATAAATTCTAATGGAGAATAAAATATTTATAAAGTTTGCATGTAGCGATGGAATTTTTTATTACCATCAGCGAGAGAACTTGCAATTGAAATTTAAGCACTTCAGCTAATAAAAGAAAGATCGAAATTTTAAATGATCACCTTTGGCAACGAAATGGAGAAATATTCTGCGAGTAGCGATTAAGAAACTATTGAAACTTGCCTCTATGAAGTGGGCACAAGTTCAGATTTGAGAACTAATCTACGCTAGTCGGATTGCTCGAAGAAGGTTCAGGAAAATAAATGTCTTTTTTTAGGCTATTATATCGCAATAAAGTTTTTTTTGTATTAAGAAAACGATTGAAAATGGCATTGCCAACAAAAACAAAGCTTTGTAATGATTTGAGTGTTCTAGCTAGTCGGAAAGTGGCTGAAATTTCGATTACAAGATTATTTCCTCAAATGACCGAAGGTGAGTCAATAGAAAGGTAGTAAAAAATTGATAATAAATGAATAAATGTGATGAATATTAATAATAAATAAATAAATAACGATAATATAATTTTAAGGCTAATGATGAATGTGATTTGTGATGTGTGATTTTTTCTGCGAGACACCGATATACTTTTTTTTTTTTATAGTGAAAAAATTCATTGCACAAAAAACGAGAAGAGCATTAGCATAAACGCAATGATAGTCTACTATTATAATCTTGTAGTTGATTATATGCCACTGTGCTAACGAGTACTTAGATTACTCTCTTTGTTCATACAATCTAATAAATAGAAAACATTGATAGAAAACCAATAACCTTTATTGAACTATTCACAAAATGGAATCAGATAATTGGTTACAAAAGAAGTAATTGCACTTTTTATTCCAATAAGATTCAACTGTCAGTAGACACGAAATGGTTGTGCTTGATTCCTCTAGATGTTCACGAGAATCTGTTGAGAATCATAAGGCAACTTCGTTTCAACGATGTTCTTCTTCTTTCGAAGAAAAGCGATACAAATGAATATTCCTTTTTCTAAAAAATCATAGACTTGCAGCAGCGATATGCCAAGCCAGAGTCCAACGTATCCCCCGATCCAGCTTAATATTCCAACTGGCTAAAAAGATAAAACAGAGATTCAAAAATAAGATTTTATTTTATATTTTATAACCGTCGTTGAACAACCGATCCAATTTTGGGTTTACGACTACTAATGTTCAACTCCGTTGCTTTGTGATTTCGAATTCAATCCGGAAGACAAGGGAACTCTTGGATCACGTATTGGGAGAAATTGTGGCTTCGTGCAGGAATTTTTGATGGAACTAACCCGCATTTGCGTTACATGGAGAGAAAAACTGCGAAAACCTCCCACAGCTGGCCCGATGAAAAGGGGACTCTAACCCATGACCCGTCTACCACTGAGGATATTTTACGTCAGCACTGTGGTTGGTACGAGCCCGGAGCGGAATTCGTATCGACCTGCCATTGCTAGTATTCGAATCCGGGCACTTCATTGGAAGGCGAAAGCTCTATCCCTTGAGCCATAACGGCTCAAGTGATATAGTATAAGGCTATAAATCTAAGGCGCATTTGCTCATGCACTGGGTAGCAGTATACAATCGAAACAGGTTCCTCTCAATCTTTGGCATTTTTTGGCCCCAAGGTACGTGCCCAAAATTAAAAGATCTTTGTTAAGATTTTCACATGTCTTTTAAAAACTACTGAAATATATTAAAACATTTTATGAATATTTAAGGCATTTAATATGGATATTAATAACGAGGTGGACCGGTTCGATTTCCAGCGATTGCCGGTTGAAACGATTTCGGCACCCGGCTCGCACCTACCACAGTGCTCGCGAAAAAATATCTTAAGGTGTAGACGGATCATGGGTTGGACTTCCCCTGCTCTCGGGCTCACCGTTGGTGGTTTACACGGTTTTAATCTATATGTAACGCAAAGGCGGGTTGGTTTCTCCTAACAGTCCCCCACGAAGGCAGATTTTTCGAATTAATCTATTAATTAACTTTAATAATTAGGCTTAGTTTTATATGGGAGAAAAATAGTAATTATTTAGTAAAAAGTAACTGAAATAAAAATTTCTTTTTGTTAACCTTAGTAGGCTTGACTTTAAATTCTTTTTACATTACTTGTTTTTAAAAAAAAAGTTATCCTTAGTTCCTAAAAGTGAACTTTGTTCATGGCATCAATTGAAGAGGCATAAAAACTTTAATGGTAAAATCATTCTTTTCTCTGAAAAAAAACTTCAACTTACATTAAAGCGTGGTGTGTACTTGAAGGTGGTTATTTCCATATTTTCTAAAAATATCTGAACAAGAGTGTAACACCTGAAAGAAAGATATAGATAGATATGTTTGCCAAAACTCAACACTATTTGAAATAAAATGACAGAACAGTTTCTGAGAAATAACAATTACCATCTTTTCAAAATAACGAGAGGCATTTTTAATTCCTTGAAATTATTCAACTGATTTATTTTAGATTTCATACAAAATTTTGTCATTTAGCGATATAGAAATGCATGTGTATTTACCAAATCATTTATAAAATTTCGATGATTTCTAAATTAAAACATGAAAATTAGTTAATAGAACAGAACGAGGGGCCGATCTCTACAGAAAGTGTGCCACTATCTGAAGAAAAAAAATTTCATGGCATTCCTAACTTTCATAATATACTAAAAAATATTAAAGGACGAAAAGATGTTATTTATAGGCTGGTAATGTTATTTTTTAGCAAATAGCTCACTTTTATCTCTTAATCTGAATCGTTGAAATTTATTGTTTATGTCTAGAATGTTTACGAGAACACGAGGACAAAGTTTACAAGCACAATGTTTACGAATGTTTACTGTTTACGTCGCACTAGAGCTGCACAATTGGATATTAGTGACAGTCTAGGAAATGAGTACCGGTCTGGGAAGGGCTGAATTCAAGCACTTTACGGTAGAACAGTTTAACACTGCTTTTCGAAGCTCTGTCACAAAGCAAAATAAAAAAAAAATACCTGTGCGAAATTTTATAACTGATTTATAAGGAATTTTGAGTGTTATGTATTAATCACTACGTACGGTACCTGCTTGTCATTATTCTCCAATTAAGTATTCAAATAACATTTCAAGTTTGACCAATACAAAAGTTATTACAAAAAATTAATAATAATTTGAAAGAAAAAAAATTACATTTAAACTTACGTTAAATCTTTGGGGACAATGCAAGAGTTCTGCAAATAAAAGTACTAGTTTTTAAAATGAAGTCAATAATAACTACATAATCTATATATGGATATCTTTCATGTTTCAACATAAACTCGGGCACATATTTACTGACAACTACTCTTTATCCATTGGCAACACTATAGTTATTATTTATTTTCTTAGATTATTTTTAGTAATATTTAAGTAGTGTTAAAAAATTGGTTGTACATTAAGTATTTATTTAGATTCATTTTGTATCAGTAGAAATTTTTTTGAAGTGACACATTCTAAATTCTTTCACAAAGATTCTTTCGCAAAGATTTCAATTCCTTCATTATATATTTACACAGAGACTTAACACAAAGACAGGCATAAAACTACGTGGAACATAGACAAACTAATTATGCATCGAAGTTGCCAGGTACACAAAACAAAACTTATATAACGGTTACAGTAAAATACAAAAGTAAATAATAAGTTAAGTAAGAAGAGTAGACAGGAAAGAATAATATTTCAACTCATTCGATGTGCGATACGGCTCTGCATTTGATTAACTTATAGTTAATTAACTTTCTAACTTATGTAGAGAAACTTAGCTCAACTTTAATACACCATTTCGCTGATACAGATTAGCTGGAGCTGACGTTATGGGTCACATGAGAGGGTATGGGAGATCTTCTTCTTCTTCTAAGTTGAAGTGTGGGTGATCTTCTTCTTCTTCTAAGTTGAAGTGCAAGTACCCAATTGGAAGAGGGATTGAAGAATTAGAACATTTTAATACAGTTGTGCTAAGTATTCGGCTTGGTTACTATTAAAGTTTATATGTTGTACAAGATAATTTTGAAAAGTGACCAAGCTGATCGCCTAAAGTGGTTGTATATTGATAAAATGTGTTAAACTTTTACTTTTTTTTAGAACAATAATAAAATGAAGTCTGAATAAAATTAAAAATGGAAAAATAGGCTGTTGGAAAAGTATTCTATTTGAACCTTTTTTTATTATGTAGTACCATATATTCAAAAATTACATATTACTTTTGTAGATTAGTTCCAGTAGCTACAAAAAAATGTCTGATACGGAAAATCCTATAGCATCACAGAAATATTTTTGAAATAAATTATGAAATAAAAAAAGAAATAGAATTTATCTAAATTTCACTTAAAGCTGTGACCTAAACTCAATAATATCCGTAATTATGTTTTTTTTTGTTGTTTTTTTGATAATCGTTGTGTGTAAACTAATTTTTTTCTTAACAATTAGCATAGTTGGTAAAAATTTACTTGATTCTTACTCGAAATCCCTCACTGTTAGAATCTTGTACTTGAAATTGAAACTTGTTAAATCTGAAAGATAAGAGAAATAAAAATTAACAGATAAAATTTTACTTTCTTAAAAAAGAAAGCTAAGCATTTCAAATTGAAATTATGAACATGTTTGAATCAATATATAAACAAGTATGAAGCAATGTAACAGAATGAACAACGATGTCTACATGTCCAGTATTTTTAAACGAAATGTCCAGGAATTTATAACGTGATGAGAAAAATGTTCCTCCCAGATAGCAAAATAAGGTTTATATTCACTCAGTAAAAACCTTTTAACGTAATCTTAAAAAGGTTTTCTTATGCGGTTTACGTGTAAACCTTCTAATCTTAAAACGAAGTCTGTCACAGTCTGCTCTATTCTACGCTCATTACCCTAATCCGAAACCTCGGAAAACAACCTTCTATACAAAAACCTTAAATAGAGGTTGTCTTAGCGGGAAAAAATCATTGAAAAAAAGCTAGTCTTAAGGTGAAAATAATCTTAAATCTAGGTAATTATAAGGTTTCTTTTTACAAAGTCTTGTATGCTCAGCTAAAATCCTCCTTGTCATGAAATTTTAGTGGACAATGCAATTTGATCCTATCGCTAGTGTGACGTCAGCTAATACGTCATTATGGATCTAAATAACCATTTTACCTAAGTGACAATACTTTTTTGAAAAAAAGCTTTAAAACTAATTTTTAATCCTTTTAGGATAAAAGGATTGAAACTGCAATATTTTTGCTTTATTGAAAAAAGGTTTTTAGTGCAAACATTTTCGTGACACTAAAAAAAAAATTCCGGCATAAGGTTGTCGTAAGGTTCTATGCTTTCTGGGCCTGCATCTGACGTCATTAAGATACACTTTTCATTGGCAGGAAAATGCCTCACTAAAGAAAAAGTTTAATACAATTTATACTTACTTGCAAGGCATTGAGCATTTTTTTGCACAAATAGGCATGGTCTTCACGTGAAAGTTTGCAATAACTGAAAAATAAAAGAGACACACAACATTCGTTTAGTCTCTCATATCAGAATTATTTTCACATTTTAATCAAGCACACGATCAATATTTACACACATACCCAGGGTCCTCACCTTTATGAAGGGTACCTAAATATTTGCTCACTGATTAGTTCGATACTTTCAATTGTTGTTGTTGTTGACGTATGCCTGTTTAAGCAGAGGGGGTGAGATTGTTCTTGTTTTCCAGTGGCGCCATCTATGGCCAAGAATTCGACTTCTGCTACACCGTACGTCACAGCCGTTTTTAGGGCGGACTCATTCATGCCTCCATTCATTTATCCACAGATCGTAATTTTGACCTGAATCAGAGAACGATCGATCTCCAATCCAGTACCCTCAGAGGTTTTGATTTGGTATGGGAACATGGAGGACTTTTGCGACTCGACAGATTTAATGTGCATCAGTCACTTTACTACACGGGGAGTCTTCGGCCGGCGTGGTTCGAACCCACAAACTCTCGGACGCCCAGCGCCTTACCGACCAGGCTATCCCGGCCGATACTTTCAATTAAACAAGTAATATTAAAAAGAAATTCAAGTCAATTCTTATTTAGGTCAATAAAGAATTTTTTTATTTTAGTTACTTTTTAATTTATTACTTTCATTTTAGTTACTTTTTAGTTGCTTTAATAATAATTTTTTATTAACAATAATAATAATTTTTAGATTTCTGCATAGTAGCCAGTTTTTTTCCCATTGAAACATTTTCAAGTAAGAAAATATTAAATTTTTTCTGACTATTATTAATCATTCGATTACCCTTACCATAAACTACTCCCATTTTGTGCGCTTAAAAAAATAATTTTATAACTATCAAATTTATTATATACGTTTTTTCACAACTTGAAACTTTAAATATTTGCTTAATTTCTCGAACTTTTGCATGAGCTTATCTTATTCCTTAATGTTATAACATGAAACAAAACTTAAAATGCCATTTGACAAATGATTTGAGGTTTTTTTAAATTTATGAATTATTTCCCTTTATAAATTTTACTCTTTTTACTTCTAAAAAAATTTTAAAATTTACATAAAAAAATTTAACTTTGTAATGTGAATAATAGTAGAAATAAATAGAAGTAATAAATGTGAATAATAGTAGAAATTAGCGTATGGTCAAGAAAAGAGAAAAAAACCACGAAAACCTCCCACGGTTGACCTGATGAAAAGGGGACTCTAACCCATGATCCGTCTTTCACTGAGGATATTTTACGTCAGCACTGTGGTCGGCACGAGCCGGGTGCTTTTTTATGCTTTTTTATCTTGTGTTTTATGAGTTCGTTCACTTGAACATTTTTTTATGTACTTTACTAGTAGTTATAAATCGAGAATTTATAAATTGGATTATTTATAAGCACCGAAGTTTAAATGCGAGGCTGATTCCTTACAGTAGATTTTGAAAGTACCACAATTAAAATCAAATTAACTTTAGACAATGTAAGCTAAATGATTTTTTTTCATAAATGATTTTCAATCCAGAAAATATTTTAACATAACATTGCTAGAAAAAAGTGGTTCTCTAGAAATATTATAATATCAGCTTCAGAATCGATGTTGTTGTCGCAGGCCAGTAAGGCAAGAAGGTGCGATTGTTCTTATTTTCCAGTGGCGCCATCTATGGCCAAAAATTCGACTTCTGTCACACCCGTTTATAGGCCAGAGTCATTCTTATATCCATTCATTTATCCGCAGATCGTAATTTGACCTTAATCAGAGAACGATCAATCTCCAAATCAGTACTCCCAGAGGCGTATAATTTGTTATGGGAGCATGGAGGACTTTGTGACCCGACAGATTTAGCGTGCATCAGTGACTATTCTTACCAACGTGAGTCCAGCGCGGCTATTCTGCCCTTCAGAATCAATAGAAACTTAATAAGAAATATTTTAATTAAATAGTTATAGAGTTATGGTTTTTCAAATTTATCTGCGTAATTTTTGAAGGACACAATTTGGAAGAAAAGCCTCCCTTTTTTGTGTGGTAATAGAAGAAATGATCAAAATTGAAAATGCGACTAGTTTTAATGAAGGAAATCAATGATTCGATGAAATATCTTGCATTTACCTTTTTCGCAAATGGTTTCATTGTGTGGATAATCAATACGAGCATCGGCACATCCATAGTCATTCAAAGAGTGATCCAGTTTGCATTTTTCTTTGCACATCTGAAATATATAGTATTCTTTCGTAAAATATAGGATAGCGACACTTATATAATATTTTTAAGAATTTTATATCGAAAAGGAATTTTCTTAAAGTTTAGATTTAGGCCAAGAAAAAAAAAGTCAAAATCATTATTGACAAAGGCGAGACTGGAAACATCGAAACTTGTTTGATAGCATTAATACACAGAGATTAGTGGAAAGGAGATTAATAGACACATCTCCAAGCCGTTTTTGATCGCTTCATTTTTCTCTTGTTCGTTATTCAACGGATTTTGATAGACGTTTTGTTTGATCTTTGTCTAAACATTAATTTAAATATTAATCTGCATACCTTTTTCTACTTCATTTTAAACAAATATTCTAAAACTATATATA
>NC_092206.1:8442243-8467097 GCF_043381705.1 Parasteatoda tepidariorum
TGTATATATATATATATATACACATATATATATATATATATATATGTGTGTGTGTGTGTGTATCATGTGTGTGAGCAATCATTAGGGAATACTCTTTATATATTAATAGAAACTTCTGAATCATATACGATAGAATTTTGCAGCTCAACATGCGAAGAAGCGGTGGCATTTAGAATTTTAATTAAAATCGTGGAAATGTTAGCGAAAGAAAAGAAAAACAGAAAAAGTACAAGGCACCGTAAAATTTAAAAAAGAAATATTATAATTTGAAAAAAATGAAAGTAATGATTACTGAAAATTATTCTATTTTTTGTTTTTCTAGGTATTTATTTATTTTAAAATTTTAAAAAATTTCTCTGGCAAAAAAAATTTTTTTTGAAAAATATTTCTGTTTATTTATTTTATTTTTTAAAAGCGTTTTATTACTCAATAATCTTGTTTTAATAAATCTGAAATAAATTCCTCTGCTTTAATTAGATCTGAGAGCTATCAATTAGCAACGATTCGCCCAATTATTGCTGTTCCTGGATCAATCCGCACTAATTCAATTTGAATCTTTTAAATTGATTTTTTAAGTTTGAATCGCGTAGTAAAATTATTTTTAAAAAACATTTATTTTTTTGAAAAAAAATATTTTTTCTATGTAAATTATTTATATCATACCTTTTGGGTGATGGGACCTTTTCCTCCATTTCGCGTCCATTCTCCCATGTAATCTCGACACATACTTTTGTAAGGTGGGGGCAACATTTCAAGGCTGGTCTGTCAACAATAAAGACAATGTATAATGCATCTATATTTAATAATAAATAATATTCGTCTGGTTTCCACGCATAATTTTAATCTTATGCTGAACTTAAATTTCTCGAAATTTCTTTTTTTTTTTTTTTTTTTTNTTTTTTTTTTTTTTTTTTTTTTTTTTTTTTTTTTTTTTTTTTTTTTTTTTACGAAAACCTTTTCCTGAAAGTGATGCGAACGAATGTTTTGTCAAATTGAGAACATTATTTTCCTTCGTTTTAGGACACGAATTCTTCTAATTCTGGGGAATAGGCGTTTCGTCAAAAACCATCATATGATTCCGTGAAATGTCTAATTGAACGAAATACAGCTCGCTCATGGATGGCTGAATCGTCTAAGGTTGATAACGAGCCGTGGTGGCTCAGGGGTGGCTCAGGGGGCTTTCCATTGAAGTGCACCGGGTTCGAATCCCAACGATGGCTGGTCGATACGAATTCCGTACCAGGCTCGTTGGCGTAAAAATATTCTCAGTGGTTGATGGATCATGGGTTACAGTCCTCTTACCGCCAGAATAACCGTGAGAGGTTTTCGTGGTTTTCCTCTCCATGTAACGCAAATGCGGATTAGTTCGATCAAAGAGTTCGCCACGAAGGCAAATTTCTCCCACTACTTGATCCAAGAAATCTCTTGTCTTCTGGATTGGGTTCAAAATTACAAGGCTACGGAGTTGAACATTCGTAGCCGTAAACTAAAAAAACTATGTCGGCTGATCAACGACGGCTATAAAATAAAGTAAAATATAGTTGATAACACTTCATTTCTGAGAGTTTTAGGCTATATTAAAATGGGGGCCATTAATTTGTCATTCTGACACCATAGGTGCCTTACCACAAAATTATTTCAATATGTGGCTGGTGAAAAATATTCAGTTTTAATTAGTTTAAAAAGACTACACTGCCAAGCATTTTACTTGTTCTAAATTTAATAGTAAGCATTCTAAATTTAGGACGCGAAGCATTCTAAATTTACTAGTGCAAAAAAAAAACTGAACATTTTAGTCTTTTTTTAATGCAAGGCCAATGTCGCTATCACCGTCACTAACTTTCATATATCCCTCAAAGTTACCTTAAAAGGGAATAACTACAAACATGGAAGCTTAATATTTCATACCGCTTAATAGACCTCATTAAAATGTAAATTTCAAACGCAGCGGTTCCCAACGAGAAGGTGATAGTCCCTCAAAATTTCGCAGTTTCAAGGGGAAATGAAGTGATAGTTTTGTTAATTTCTTATGATCTGATATATAGACAATGCTGTTGATTTGCACTGCAGATTCCTCAGTATCTTTAGAAAATAAATTTAGGGTATGATTCTGGCGAGAAGTTAAATTTATTTTGAAGTCTATATAGTTTGTTTGGTGAAAAAGTGTTTGATGCTTTGCGAGATGAATTTCTGGAACTGAATTTTTTTTCCCAAATTAAAGAAATTTTGGCGAGAAATCAGACACAAAACATTGGTCTTTTGTGAGCCAATTTAGTCCACAAGAGACAGTAAAAGAGACATTGTTTTCATTTATATCGGCTAACCTGTTCGAGTCAGCTTCCCCTTTGCATTATAATTTAAGATCACTTATTAAAGAAATAAATTTGAAGTTGAAAGTGTGGTTTTGCCTTTAAAAGCGTTATCCCGTGTTATGCAAGAAGAAAAATAAACCCCAGGCACCCTATTAAACAAAAACTGACGAATTACGTATTGGTTTGCTACACTAGCCTTTTTCCCCCCTCTAAACTGAAGTGTTATTATTTTTTCGTTTAAATAATTAGTCCATTTATTTAAATAAACTCTGAAAGGATTGATGCATCAGAACTTTTCGTGCTTTTATTGTCTAATTATTAAAACGCTTTAAGAAATAATCGAAATCTGAATAAATTTAGTATATTTATGTTTCGAGTTTATGACGGAGAAATAATGAAAAAGCAATAATGAGTAATATTCTCTTATCTGATTTAAAATTTCCTTCGCTTCAAAAATAAATAAATAGCAAATAACAGTCGGCGCTTTTCAAAAATAGGTACCCATTTCCTAGATTTGCCAGACGTGAATGAGAAGAAACGAAGTGATTTGAAATAAAAAACATAAAGTTGTCAACGAAAAATGGAACAATAAAGGTGAGAAAAAAGACTAGAAAACGGTAGCCGAGGGTGAAAAAAGATGAAAAACAGAACAAGAAAATCCACAGGGACCGAGAACAGAAAATCTGGGTAAAATGCATTTGCAGGCCCTTTGGAGAGTACCTAATGTCGCCATCAAGTAAATCAGCATTCATATGAATAAAACAAGATTCCAGGGCATCAAGATGAGTTGCGGTGAAAATAATTTTGAGAAAATTATTTTTTTACATTTCTTCTTTGTTTTTTAATAATCTAGTAGTAATTAAAAAAGAGGAATGGGTCACAATAGGTTGGGTAGGTAGGTAATTTATTTACGTCGCACTAGAGCTGCACAATGGGCTATTGGCGTCTGTCTGGGAAACATCCCTGAGGATGATCCGAAGACATGCCATCACAATTTTGATCCTCTGCAGAGGGAATGTCTTTGGTAGCTTGACGACATGCGAGTGCGAAGTCAAACACTTTATCGTAGAACAATTTAATGAGGATCGATGCCGTGCATCCTTGATCCCTACGCAGGCTGCCCCCCTGCATGCTTCTGCAGTCAGTGATGTTTGACTTTGGTGTTCTACTGGGAACCGTATCTTTACGATCAGTCCACTGCTGGATCCACAATAGGTTGGGAACCACTGTTTTAATCTAAAGAAATTGTTTTTAATACTGTGAATAATGTTTAAAAAAAACTTAAAAAGTGTGCTTTTCCAACAAATTGTAAAGCGCTTCTTAGCAGAGAATTTTTAATTAATCCCTCCGTTTAATTTTTCTTTATAGAATGTTATAAGCATGATTTGTAGCAATAACTTACCATAGATAAATAGAATCGATAGATACCACCTAAGTTCAAAATTCGACCATCACTCATGGGCGATGGTACATGGTAAGGTGAATGAATACTAATCTGTGCTCCCCTCGATAGATGTTCAGGATGATATTCATCTACCTCAATGTTCAAAATAATACGAATCACTGTAATGTTAAAACAAATTCAGCGTTATACACCTATACAACCTAATAATATTCAACCTCAAAGTTCAAAAGAATACGAATCACTGCAATGTTAAAACAAATTCCGCGTTATACACCTATACAACCTGATACTCACTTGAGAATATATTTATGTAAACATTGATATATAAGTTCTCATTTCAGAGATTTCACTGTTTTACGTATCATAGTGCGCGATTCCCCGTAACTTGGAAGTAATTGCGCATGCGCAACTAAGTTAGGTGTCGGTGAAGGGTGCATTATTAATTTTCAAAAAAAGTAATAAAATAGCTAACGAGTATGCGCAGTTACTTACGTGCGGGATAATATGCAAAATGGCGAAAAAATCCCCGTTAAGTAGAAAAAATTAATTAAAATGCGTGTTTCAAGTGAACTAAAAAGTAGAAAAGAGTTTTCGATTATTTTACTTTCCGAAAACGAAAGAAGAGCTAACTGCAGTGATAGAAATTTCGTACGAGAGCGGTAGGCCACAAAAATGAAATTATTTCTTCCTTTTGTATTTCATTGAAAGAAGTAGCTTTGAAATTTTAAATTTAATTTCATTATTTTCTTCTCTCTAGCTGTTAGTTTGTTTAGTATAAGGAAAATGGTCTAAATTCGTCTAGCGTTAAAATAACGATAAATTTCTGCTCTCAACATTTATGAAACTTAAAGCTTAATAATGTGAGAGCTCTGTATAATATCTAGACAGAAATTAGTCAACATTTCGATTGTTGATATAAATCCAATTTGAAACGGCCCGAAAATGATTGTAACTTCTTATTACGTTCTAATCGAAATTATTCAATAAAATTTAAAGATATTTTACGATAATTCTTAAGACAAATTTAAGTAAAATTATTTAAATGTTTTTTTTTCTATAACGCCAGGCACTGAACTTTCGTTCCTCGACTTAGATGTCAAAAGTGTTGCTCATTTATCGTTACCCGGTGGGCACCTGTGAACCAAAGCCCCCAGAGGCGAGCATCATTACCCATGCCATACTACCACAGAAGCCCGTTCATAGGGTGAGCCACATTCACACATCACACAGAAAAAACAATCATGCCCTGAGCGGGATTCGAACCCGCAGCCATTGGCTTCGCAGTCATTCACGATAGCCACTCGGCCACCTGATATAGGCTCCTAATGTCAAGCAGTCACAAAATTTTATTATGTCACTTTAAATTCAGTAAGGTGAAAAACTAATGCAAGTGTTATCTAATGTCCTATTAAAATAAAAACATATAGTTTGTCTAAAGTAAGAACTCCCCTAGTCATTCGTATGAACCAGTGGCGGTGACTATGATAACGAGATATATTTTAAGTAGGCGTGTGGGGTCACTTTTTAGGATTTGGCTCGTGTCAGCGAGAAAAAGGGAATCTTTTTCTTCGGTCTACTGTATTAGCCCTATAGTGAAGAGAAGCTATCCTCCTTAAAATGCGCTACTCTTGTTTCCATTGCAGCAGACGGCTTCAGACTTTATGGCGGGGGGAGTTCTTACCGTAGACAAACTATACATTTGTAACCTTTTGATAGATACTTAAATGCATTATTTCTCCAAGTAACAAATAAGTTGATATACATATTTATTTAAGATTTTCATGCTTAGGATCTTCTAATAGTTAAGAAATTTAATAGTGTTTACCTGTAGACACAGGAATGTAACGGGGTGTTGCATTAGGTTGACCATACAATGAATACATCACAAAACAATTAAAAGGTGTAATATGGGAATGACTTAAGGCTTGTATTGGAATGTGTTCGCTTCTAAAAAAAACAAACTAATCATTAAGCCGAAATCATAGATAAAAAAAATATTAATGAAACATCTTTAATAACAATAGAAACTTTAATAAAATAGCAACCAAGCATTTAATTAGTTGTGCTTTTTATTGGTTTATTTTAAAACTTTCAAAAGTATCTATAGGCACTGAAAGTATTATTTTTTAACGATGTAAGAAAAGAAAAAAAATCTATTTCATTGAATTTGAAAGACATTTGCGGCCTGAGAAAAAAACTCTTGCTCTGAGGTAAAGGTATTTAAAGATGCACAAATATTATCAATAGCTTCTTGTATAAATTTTTACAATCGCTTGATAATGGGGGCCGGGATAGCCTGGTCGGTAGGGCGCTGGGCCCATATCCAAGAGGTCGTGGGTTCGATCCTCGCCGGCCGAAGACTCCCCGTGTAGTAAATGGTGTCTGATGCACGTTAAATCTGTCGAGTCTCAAAGTCCTCCATGTTCCCACAACAAATCAATACCTCTGGGGGTACTGATCCAGGAGTTTCCTTGTCTTCTGGATTGGTTCAAAATTACAAGGCTACGGAGTTGAACGTAAGTCCTGTTGAACGTGAAACCCATGAAATTGGGTCGGCTGTTCAACGACGGTTATAAAATAAAAATATAAAATCGCTTGATAACAATTTCAACAAGCATTAATCTGATTTATCTGAAAAAAGCTGATTTATTCAAATAATTAAAACTAAGACTTTTTTCATTTTTTAATTGGTTCTTTATCTAAATAGCAGAGTTATGAAATACACGAATCATTTCACCAACTCACCATTATTTTCAATATTACTGTTGATTTTTAGCGTAAATTTTGCCAAAAAATTATCGCTTTCACCAACTTTTAAATTTAATGATAAAGTTCGTCAACAGATGGCCTTTCTGTCTGAAGAAGAACTATAAAGCGATATTTTTAACTGCATTGTCAAACCTTTTCCGATTGCGGCCTTGCACGAGCTTCTGTAAATTTTTTCATCAGACTGCACATTAGTGCCGCAAGTGATGGTTAGATTGAGAGCATTGTTTTATAGTTTTTCTCAGTAATTAGCACCATCTGTTGACAAATTTTAAAATTAATTAGTTACTTGGTCTGGAAATTTTCTGGTTTCTAAAGCAGAGCGCAACAAACATTGCAATCACATTGTTTTTCGTTCATAAATCGTTCGTTATTTATGGGAGAAAGATAAGATTTCACATTAAAGGTCTTAATTGCAATAATTAAAAAAGACAGAGTTTTAGCAAAAATAATGTTGTTTTTTTTACTTGCACTCTTCTTCTTTTCCATCAGTTTCGATAGTGCAACCAACTAATAAGTTTTGGAACTGGTGCCCAAATTCTTGTCGTTCGGTTCTCGTCAAATTGTAATCAGAAACAGGATGCATTGGAAGCTAAAATGAAATATAAATTTACTCAGCATATAATTAGTAAAACACGTCAACATGACCGTTAGTATAGCGTTAGTATGAAATACGCTTATATGGTTACACCATTAAAGTTAAAAATTGTCAATGTATCTTAAACTGTCTAGTGTTGCAAAGATTTTTCTTTGAAACTTTATTTTAAAAAAGTTTCAGCAAGTTCTCATATTTTTCTAAGGAATGAATGTTGGCGTGGTTCGTTACTCCTCTAAATACATTAAGTTAACAGAATTAAGATTCGGTCGTGTGTTGGCAACAGATATTTTCTTTTAAGATAACGTAAGTGACGTCATCCGTGCATATAATTATGGAATCTGTATATAAGGCATGCATTGTTGTAAGCATGTGTTCTTGTCTTGTCTTTTCACTATGTCACGTCACTGTGTTGTTGTTTCCGGTGACGTACCAACATTTTTGTTATGCTGTATTTATGTTTAAATATCTTCAGTTGTACGCTGTATCGAGATGGTACTGTATGAAATAAAGAAATGTTTAAATCTTCAAGTTTCTTTATGTGAGTTAACACTTTCACTCACTACTGTGCTACTCCGCTAACGCATCAACAGTTGGTTATGGGCCACGAACCCACAAACCTTTGGTCTGGAATATAGAATAAATAGACTAATAAGGAGTGAAAAGTGGGAATAAGTCTTCAATTTTCAATATGGCTGAGTCTACTGATGGAACAGTTTTTGCCTTTCCAAAGCTCGGAGATTTTAATTATGGACGCTGGAAAATTAATATGAAATGATCCTACTTTAGATCAGTTATGGTTAAACTATCAATATCGAACTACAAGTAGCTCGCGATCGATTTTATTTCTGCATTTCTACTTGAATATTACACCTCTGGTAGGTAGGGAGTCATTTTCCACGTTAAAGCTCTTTTTGTCCAGCATATATTAATTTATGTTTATAAGCAATAAACTAAACGCATCACTTTTAAAAAATAAAAAATGGTAATTCTTCTCCTGGTAGGATTTAAAAATGATTCCTTAGTTCAGAAGTTTCACAAGTTTACTTTTTTAGGCTATACAGAACATGATATAAATATTATAACTCCTTCAGTCAAGTACGATTATGGCCACCATATAAAACCGGGTATAATAGGTAATTTAGGTATTTATTAATATTTCCTTGTAACTTTTTGATTGCTATGGGCGCATATATATATAACCAGCGAAAACCATTGGTATGGCTTATGAACGCAAGTTTGAGTCTCACACGAGCCATCGATTTAGACTATGGATGGTTGACAATGTAAAGCTAAGTGCAAATGGCTCTAGGGGTTACTTATGGCCTATAGGCGCAAGTCTGAGTCTCAACGAATTGGACTATGGATGGTTGACCGTTTAAAGCTAAGCCAAATGGTGCTAGGGCCTATAGGCGCAAGTCTGAGTCTCACACAAACCATCGATTTAGACTATGGATGGTTGACAATGTAAAGCTAAGCGGAAATGGCTCTAGGGGTTAAGATTTTTCATAACACATCCGGATTACTAATTCCGACTCATTTTTCCGCCTAAACTTGAAAAAACACACCAACCAAAATTAATATACATTTTAATGTTTTTAATGTAACTCGTTCTTTCAATGTAACTTTTAATGAAGCAAACAACAAATGAATTCGGAAGACTTCGCAAGTTTGCTATGGTGCGATTCAAAAAATAACGAACAGTGCTATTTTACACAAATATAGTAGTAGAAGACAACACTAGTAGACTAGAAGACAATATAGTAGAACCAAGTAGAAGACAACACTCATAACATGGATAGCCTTACACTTTATTTATGCTGTGATATTAATTTCGCTAAATTTATTTTGGGCTCACGACCTGTAAGAATTTATTAATTACAAAAAATTCTTATGAAAGGTAAAATTACGCACTAATTTAAGCACAAATCACACTAATAAAACTTCCTAGAATATTAAGCCTGTTCACACATCGCTTCGTAAGCATAACATAAGCGGAGGGATACACTGGAAGTTTTCTAAATTACTTTCGGTTTTAGGAAGTTTGTTATTGTTTGCATTCAGTCAGCCATCCATAGGCACAAATGCGTAACTATTTTAAAGCATAAACATAGGTGGATAAACATTATTGAAAATACAAAATGTTTGCATCACTTTTAGAGTGGATAAAATAGTAATAGTTCTTAGATTGTGCACTATAATATCATGTCTAAGTAAGTTGCTGACAAAATCAATATAGCGTGAAAAAGTATTCAGTCAAAAGCGATCGCATCAATATTCATCAAAATGGTATTTAGGGTAATTCAAGTTAAAAAAATTTCCTGTTTGTAAACCTTTGAAATTAAAATATTTGCAACCAATGAAATAACAGTATTTAAATGCATTGAGTTAAAATCAGAAGGAAAGCATTGGCATACAAATTTCTCTCAATGCTTGAACCAGGAGTTCCCTTGTCTTCT
This sequence comes from Parasteatoda tepidariorum, assembly GCF_043381705.1. Classification (NCBI taxonomy): domain Eukaryota; kingdom Metazoa; phylum Arthropoda; class Arachnida; order Araneae; family Theridiidae; genus Parasteatoda; species Parasteatoda tepidariorum. The sequence goes on from NC_092206.1 coordinate 8,451,781, forward strand.
GGATTGGGTTCAAACTTACAAGGCTACAGAGTTAAGCATAAGCAGTCGCAAACCCGAAAAAAATTGAATCGGCAGTTCAATGAAGGTGATAAAATAACAGGCTTTAGATATAGGATTAAAAGAAACATACGAAACATGGAACTGACAAGCAAAGATAACATATGATAATTGAAACAATGCAATTCCCTTTTAACGTCAGCATAAGCATTCGTAAAATAAAATATTTATTTCAAAATTAAAAAATTTAAAATCGTACTTACCAATTTTGACTTATTTCCAACTAAACGACAATATTCAGGGTATAAAGTACAAAGCTTGGGATGCCTTCGTATATTTGAACATTTGTGGGGAAATTTTTCACAGTAAGGACCAATACGAATTCTGAAATTAATTAGAATAACTTTACCACATTTCAATCACCAATTCAATGCATCAGAATTTATTTTGTAAAAGTGACATTTAATGCATCTTATTTTATACCCCTCCTGTTGGCAGCTTTCCTGTCCTGCGGCAAAATTGTTGGGTTTTCCAACAGAAGGAAATTAAAATAAAGAGTTTTGACGTTTAGAGAAGTAAAGTATTTAGGTCCAACCTCAAGAACTCACCACTTCGCGGTTCCCCATTGACCCCGCTACAAATTGGCTATGTAAATGTTAAAAGATGTAAAAAAAGATAAGGATCAGCAAAAATAATACAGCGTTCTCTTTTTCTCTCTTATTTTGTGAAGTATACGGAAACGGTAACTGTACTGATACGGAGCGGTACTGATAACGGAATTAAAAAACAACATTTGTAACGCTAAAAAGTGTAAGTAAGTGAAAGTGTAAGTGGAAGTAAACGCTAAAATCAATAAAAGGAAGCGTTTAATGCATGATTAAAGAACAGTACGCTAAAAAAAAAACCGGACCACGCTGATTAATTTTTGTTCTAATAATCGGATTTCACATTTTAGGACTCAATCTTAATAATTCGAGGGAGTGTCCTCAGATATCCTAATTAACTATGTCAGGCGATATTTTATGTTACAAAATCAGGCACAAAAACTCACCTTTTCTGAATAAACATACCCTTTTTTCAACGGATTCGGATTTCTAACCCCCAAAATAGTGGCCGCAATCTGGGAAATAGGGCCCATATAGTTTGATCAGGAGAGCGATACGACTTTTTTAAAAATTTGATATCTCAGGAACAATTCAACCGATTTCGCTCAAATTATGTTATTTTTACATGCAAAATTACACATTGTAAAATGATGTAAGAAATTTTAGATCTTACTATACAAAATGTGTTCGACTATTATTTAATAAAATAATTAGAAATAAGACATATTTACTAAAGATTGTTTTTCCCATGAAATTATTTCTGGAAAAAACGAATTTTACAATTGAGTGCAAACATTTTTCAATTTGCCTAAGTTCTCAAGGTATGGCGAGGAGTAATTCAGATCATAAAATTAATTTTAGTAATTTATTAGATTAATTAATTTCTATTTATTCAGGTAATAAATAGCTATAGTCAAAATTTTAAAAAAAAAACCAACAACAACTTGAAATTACTTATAAAAATATCGTTCAATATCATTTAGCAGTTTTACACATTATCCAATTCGCCCCCGTTTGTTAAATTTTGAAGTAAGTGTTAATGTTAAAAAAGAAATAAAATAGTTAATGAACATGCGCAGTTTCTTGAAAACGTACGCACAGAATCATACGTAAAACTACTAAACTCTCCATAATAAATTATAAAAAATATTTGACTATCATACTCATTCGGTGTAAGATAGTAACAACCTAAAAATCATTTATTATTAACTAAATTTTTTTCTTATTCAGGTTATAAATATCAACAATCAAAAGTTAAGCAACAACCTATATCTACAAAAAATATCATTTAGTAAAGAATTGAATTTCTAATTTATTCAGAGTTTCAGATAAAAGCAATCCAAAAATCTTTTAAAAATGAATTGGATCTAATCAATTTTTCACTTGTTCAGATTGTAGATAAAGATGATTTTCAATTTTCGAACATTTTAGAACTACTAAATTTTAGAATGACTAGAACAATTTTAGAACAACTGAATTTAAACTAATTTAACTGTAACTACTATAACAATTTCATAACTACTAAAAATATGGTTTAATAATGAATTGGATCAAATGAATATTTTACTTAGATAAAAATACTGAAAACTTTAGCAGAAACAAATACAAATGAAATTGTTAAAGAATTTCATGCATTAAATAATGAAAAAAGTAACAGAATTTCTTACTCGTTTAGATTGCAGATGGTGAAGGCGGGAAACATAACATCTTGGGGTTGCTCTACATTCAATTCAACAAATGAAGGATACTCTAAGTACATTTCAAGAAATTTTTCACTCTGAATTAAAAATCCTACAATTAACAGTATTCTCAAAAGCAGTCTAACCTTTGATCTCCAAAACGTAAGTTTTTTGTATTTATTTTTCATTTCACTTAGAAATATAATTCCTTCTCTTTATTGGATAAAAACTTAGCTTATTTGCTGTTTAAAAAACAATTATGAAATATTTTATAGATATTATGTCTAAAAATTAATTTTCATTTCAGAATAATTCTTATTTCAATCGGGTTAGGTTTTGTTTAAGTTTCAGAGTTCATCCAATTCAGTTCCATTTCGAAATTATAATTTGAATAATTGGAAAATATTAGATTTTATGACAAAAGTTTCTACATTCATCAATTTAATTTCATTTCAATGTTTAAAGTTCATACAAAACAGCTGTTCTGCAATTGAATTTCTTAGTAATTGATATTCTTTAGATTCATCAATAGGTTTCCATGTTGCACTTTTCTTTCTTATTTGTTTTTAGAAAAAAACTCTAAACTTTAAAATTAGAAAAACGAAAAATAATGTTACCGAAAAATAATGTTCACATGATGCGATTGCCTTTTAAAGCAAATATTTCGAGGAAATTTGAGGAATTTAGAAACTAAACTTCGACGAAGTTCCATTAAAACTCTTCACACTTTAAAATAAATTGTAAAACTGTAGATAACGTTGTCGCATAAAATCCCAATGCTTTGATCAGTTAATGATAATGCATATTTTTTTCCTTGAATAATAAATTCTTATAATTTCAATTATGAATGTATTTATTTTTTGCACGATTCGATCAAGAGCAAATTAATGTTATTCCATCTATTCAATTACCTATTTCAAAGTTCATGGAAATATTTTATCATTGTTTAGACGTTCCATAGCCAATTTCTAAAATGCTATAGCTATTTAATCCATAAAATCTATAACTTTCAAACAAATAATGCCAATTACATTTGTCACATAACCATTTTACAAAAGTAAGTAGTTCGAGGCTTTCAAGTTCTCACTTTTGAGTACTAAAATGGAACGCAAACGATTTTCTTCTAAAATATATCAGCATTATTTTAGAGCATAATTATCTTAAAAACTTGTTCGTAAATTACCCCACTGAAATCTAACATCGGAACAAAATACACCAGTAATTTAAATTCGTTCGATTAATTTTTTTTTTAGTAACTAGTTAATTAACTTTACCCATCACGAGAATTACTACTCTACTTCTTTTCATAAACAAGGTATTTATTATATCTTTCCCCGTTTGTTGATGCCAACGAAACGAAAAGATACAAAAACAAGTTTCCAATGTGGCCTATACTATTTACGATAATTTATTTCGAAATAGATAATTTTATAGAAATATGACCTTTTTAAATCATCGACCCTAAAAATATATAATGGGTAACAAACATTCAGCCAGTTAATTCGATACAATTCGATAATGGAACACGTGTTCTCTGAAAGAAAAAAAAAAGGTTTTCGTGTTATTTGTTCTTATGTAATTTTGTGTACAAACTGGTATTTATTTTATTGCTTTTTTGAGTTAATGTTTGAAATACGTAAATAAGGGCAGGCGATAAATAAACAATTTTTTCAACAGGTTTATAAGTAAAAGTTTATTTACTTTCTTTACACTTCAAATTCGATTGCAAGGAATATTAGTGAACTATGTCTACACTTCAAATAAACATAACTGCAACAGGTTTTAAAACATTTTCATAACTTGAAAAATATTTTCGAGATAAAATCCTAATAATGGAGCACATTTTCTCTGAAAAATAGTAATAAAACGAAAACAAGTTTGCTTATTATTTGTTCTTAAGTAATTTTATGTACAGAGTGGTATTTATTTTATTATAGTTTTGAATTTACCCTTGAAATACAAACACGAGGACATTTTTTGAATAAACATATTATTTTATCAGCATCATTATAAGCCTTTTTATCTTCATTTTATATTCGATTATAGGGAATATATTTAACAGAATCACAGATTTTTTTAAAGACTCATAGATTAGGGTAATGTGGGGTAAGAAAGGGTCAATACGATTCGAAGACCTGTTGCTGCAAAACTGTTTGATCTAGAAACTTTCAGATTTAATTAAGATATTCACTGTTTAGTTGCATTCGATATATAATATCATTCATTAATAAAATATTCGATAATATTTTTTTATAAATGAATTTTTTTCTTAAAAAAAGTTACATTTCCATGTCCTACACAACTAGTGGTACGGGGTACTTATGAATATTAGAATTTTATAAGGTAAGACGGGGTACATATGAATACTAGAATTTCATGGGGTAAGACGGGGTACATAAGAATACTAGAACTTCAGTTAAAAAATAGCAGATATTATTTACAAGACAATTTACAATTTATAAGACAAGATACAATTACAAGATACAATTTATAAGACAATTTAAGAATCGAAACGGAAACTAAGAAGCTAGTAGCGAATTCAAATGAACTTACACATACAGGTATCTTTTAAAAATGAATTAAAATATCTTCGTAATTTTTTAAAAATAATTCATTTTTTTAAATACAATTCTTAAATATTTTTAAAACATTTTATTTTTATAGAATTAAAAGAATATATAGGAATGTTCATTCATCCAAAAACAAATAGACAAACTCTTTCAAAATTTGATTAAAAAAAATAATGGATAAATAACTTAAAGTAATTAAGTTCTATATAAAATTGAGTTAATTGTTTGTTAATATTAATAAAATTACTAAAAGCTTCTTTGTTAATTTATATTTTTATCATATGCAAGCTCATGGTTAAAAGTCTGTGCAAGTGCAAAACTGGCAAATCATGTTTCTCTCTCTCTTTTTTCAAAAAATAAATATAAATTTTCTAAAACCATTCAAATTGTATAATTAAATACTAAACCTGATTAATTATAAACTTTAAATTATCCAGTATAATATTATTACCTTGCACACATCCATTTTCGGGGAGACCTTGGTAACTAACAAATCAAACGCGCTTTAACACTGCAGTAAGAACGTGTCTTAAATAATCCCTCTATTTACGTTTCTAATTTAATATGCGTTTCTGTTTCTATATTTTGTAATCTGGCAATCTTATTACGAAAATATTTTAAATCATTCTCGAAAGATTCCGGTGCGTGTAAATTCATTTGAATTCGCAACTCGCTTTTTAGATTTCGTTTTGTGTTTTGTTCTATATTTTCTTTACATTTTATTTTCTGTTAATACATTTTCGACTTACTGTGTTCGATTTTCATTTTATTTTTTTAGTGCTCCTCCCATTATTGTATTGATATATTTTGCTTTGGCTATATTGATACAATATTAGAAAGCATTCCTTTTTGGCAGATATAATCGTGTGGGCTCATGAAGTGATTATATCATTTCATTATTTTGTTTTCCGGGTTTTTGATAAATATATAGGGGAGAGGGGGGCACATGTGAACAAATTCTCTTATTTCTTCATTTTTTGAAAAATATCATCAATTTCTCACAGTAAAGAAGTCCATATGTTTAAATAGTCTTTTCTTTGTCTTATGGAATTTTTTGAGATTTTTCAATAAAATATTTCTTTACTTTATGATATTTTAGAAAAAGGACTTCAATTCTGCGCATGTGCCCCAATTGGGGGCACATGTGAACATGCCTGGGGCACATATGAACAAGATTAAAAACACAAAGCAGTTATCATATTTCAAAGAAAAAATTCTTTAATATAACAGATATAGATACGCATTATACTAAAGGAGTTGTAGCTTACTATGTGAATTTAAATTGTACAACAGTACTGTCAATAAGAAAATAATTTTTCAGCTGTACAATAATTTTTCCGCTGTTGGGTTTTTCGCAACTTCATGTTCCTCAGGAGTTGTAATGGGCCTTTTTCTTTCTTCTCTAATACTATGTCATGATTTTTTTTCATATTTTCTATCTTTTCATTTGTAGCTTTAGCAACTCTATCTTTCTCAGGTGTTAATATGCGTGATGCGCGATCAACCATTTAATAATAAATAAAAAAAACTAAAGAAAAAATCAATAAATTAATTATGGAAAGTTAAATAATAATAATTTTAAATGCATACATATTTTTTAAACTTATAATATCATGAGGATAATAATCGTAATACTATGTAGGGGCACATGTGAACTGCTCACATCTGCCCCAGATGTTTTGTTCACAAGTGCCCCATAATCATTCTTAAACCTAACTTGAAAAATAAAGAATTTTTAATTGTGTAAAAAAAAAAAAATAATTGTCATAAACTTACCTGAATGTTCATATAATGGTCTGCAATAGTTAATTTCAGTTTATTATTTGATTTATACTATGCTTTCACTTGAAGAAGCGAGTGATTATAATATATACAGCACCAGCTGATACAAAGAAATTGTCAGAATAGAGCCACAAAATGTCTCATTCTTCTGAAAGTTTTGCAGAGAGTTAGGACTAGTACTGCCATCAATTGAAAATTTTTCAAGATTTTTCATTTCAAATCATATTGGTAAAACATACCATGTTCACATGTGCCCCCCTCTCCCCTACTATTATTATTGTTGTTATTTTTCTAGATATTTTTTTAAGATTTTTTAAAAAATATTTTAATAATTTTACTTCTTTTCTTTTCATTAACCTTTATTTTTCCATGGCTTCTCTGCATCGCTTAATTATTAGTTCTATATTCTTGCAGCTTATGCGAAATAAATATCATTTTTTAATTTTCTTCGTTTTTTCTCTTTTTTTAATCCTTTTTGTCTGTGTGTATATAATATATATATATATATTTCTTAAAATTTAAATATTTTTTAAATTGCATTATTAAATATTATCAAATACTCCAAGTCCTTAATGTAATGTTTGAAATTCGGNTTACTTTCCTACTATATATATATATAAACGAATTACTTTAAAGATTTTATAAACTCCTTTGCTTTCTCCACAATTAAAAACAATTTCCCCTTGATCTTATAGGAGGCCAGTTTTTAGTTGAAATTTAATATCATTCACTGGATGGGAAAAAAGCCATTAAAATTGAAAAGCAACAGGCCAGAACATCCCTTGCAAGTTGTATTTTTCCAAAACGATTAATTCTTAAGCTATCATTCATGGTCATTTCTATCGATTTACAATCCAAATGTATCGATTCCTCCGTTTACAAATTTGAATTAATTTAATGTATTTAAATTTAACCACCACGCCTGAAGCTAATAACATAAACTTGAACTTAACTATTATTCGGAACCTATGTTGAATTTTATTTAATTGAGTGAAGGTCCCTTTTTTCGAAGGGTGTGTTTACTGGCAACGTGAAATAAGCCAATAGGAATTCACGAAATAGGGGTGTGTGGTTGTAGTCGTGGATACAAAATATTGAAATACAGATATCTAAAAATTGTTTTCCTTTCCTGGAAATAACTGATATTACATTAGTAATTTATCGTTGTTTATTTCTTAATGTTAAAAATTATTACCTTCTTCACCTATTCTATTTTGTTTTTTTCTTCTTGTTTACTTTCAAAGTCGCGTTTTCTCTCATTAATATTCATGAACGTGTATTGTTAACAATTAAATAACGCAAAATTGATTTTGGTGTTAAAAATACCTTGAAAAAACAAAGAAATGCATCTGAATATATATATATATAAAACAATTAAAATATTTTAAATATTTAATAATGCTAAAAATGCTACAAAGATTTAATGTTTTTAAGAGTAGGTTTCAATGCATTTTAGTAATTAATTTCAAATTTTATCATCATCACACAAAGCAATAGCATAACTTAATAAAAAAATGAAAATGCTAGTGCTCCTTAGTTGAAGTGGAAGAAATGTAAACATGTTTTAAGCGCTCGAATACGATGCTTCTCTTCCGGCTAACACTGCTTAGGTGATGAGAACAGAAACAGGTTGGAAGGAAGAAAAAGCACAGTATCCAACAAAAATAAGGAACGAAATTATTGGTTAGTGAGCATAGATATGTATTTTTCGGCTACCACTGTCCCCGAGGTTACCGTAGTTTCTCTTATTTTTGACCCCATAAACTTCCCTTTCATATTTCCATGATCTAAACTGCTTCTTTTTTCATCATTCGCGTTGTGTCGTCACGTCAGGATAAAGAGTGATTATTTTTGAGAGATACACGCATTTGTTTCTTCTTCTAGATATTATTTTTTTTAATTGCATAACTATTACATAAAGTAAAACGCTCTTAAGAAAATGCTCTTAAAAAAGGGATGTTTTCGTGGTTTTCTTCTCCATGTAACGCGAATGCGGGTTAGTTCCATCAAAACGAAGACAAACTTCTCCCAATACTTGATCCAGGAGTTCCTTTGAATTCTGGATTGGGTTCAAAATTACAAGGCTACCTAGTTGAACTTTAGTAGTCGTAAATCCAAAAAATTTGGTTCAGTTGTTCAACGACAGTTATATAGATAAAAGTAAAAATGTTTGGTTCACTAAAGCAGCAGATGATAGCAATTCAGAATTATAAGATTTTGCGTTTATTATCAATTTTTTCGTCCCATGTTACTGCCTTTTTCGACCACTAATGTGCCTAAATAACCCTTCATTAAACTTCTTTTCTGAAAGATAAAATTAAAGTAAATAGAATCTTATTTAGATTTTTTACCTAAATTAAATTCGATTTTTTGATGGTAAGTGGGGAAATCGGTGGGATTCTTCAAAATTGGACCTTCTGTAAATAATTTATCATAATCTTGAACTTCTATGCTTAAAATTTAAACCAATTTATAAATTCTGTGTTTATTACTTCAAATAAACTTGATCAAATGAACAAACACACAAGAGAAAATAGCTTTCCACTGTCTACTTCTCATCTTGACCCCAAATACCCTTTACTGTTACATCCACATTTATGTAAACAAAACTCTTCTTTGCTAATGTTTTTTTCTGAAGTTATCAACATATTGCAGCGCAATTCATAGGTGGGAAAATAACTTCCCATTGGCGTTTAAAAACTAACAAACTGGTGGGAAGAACACTTCCCACGACTACATTAAAGGTTATCAGACACCAACTGCAGTCTTATATTTCAAAACCGGCTAACTCGTATTCATTCTGTGGTTGAGTATTCCCTAAAAGTTTTCTAATTTTCTCCCAAAACACATGTTGATCCGTTAAAGTATCGGGCCACAATATGCAAGTTCTCGTTTTTTCCAGGTACTTTAAATGCTTGGTGTAAAACTTCTTATCCACTTTCTTCAGCTTAATTAAGATGAGACAGTCTCTCGTCTCGTCGAAAAGCCTGTGCTGAGCCATGTGCAATTCGAACATGCACCACTCACTCTTGACGAACTCTTCAGTTAAGATCAAAATTACTTTCCTACTATTCTCAATGGCTTCTAGAATGTTCTCCGTTATAAACCTCCCTACCTCGAAATCTCTATCGTGTATGCACAGCTTCAGTTTTGGATCTTGTCTCTCTAAAGCGGGGATCAGGGACGATGCAATCCACGATGTATCGTTCGAATTGTACGAAATGAACGCGTCATACTTGTACACCCTCTCAGATTTTCTGTTGCTTGTTCTTCTCTCTTTGAATTTGGATTGCACGTGAAACACCCAGTATCTAATATACCACCGGAAGCTATAGCAAAAGCATGCCACCATAATAAAGAATATGCTCCCCACGGAAATTAGAACAATAAAGGATAGGCTCAATAGTTTTTCGAATTCTGAGCAATCAGCGAATGAAACGACTACGAGAGATTGGTCTACCAGTTTATTTGGCAATGAGCACTTAACTAAATCTATACCCTTATTAATCGAATACGGTAATCCCATCTGTATAGGCGTTGATTTTAGAAATGCCTGAAATTGGCGCAAACCACAGTTACTGCAGTTGAAAGGATTTCTTGAGATGTCGAGGTAGCTCGTATTTTTTTGAAATTCTGACAGCATAGTCGGTGTAACATAGTCAATGTAGTTCTGAGACAGACCCAGGGTGTTGACCGTTAAGTTTTCACCAAAAATTGGCTCATCCCAAGGGTGAATTTTGTTCTGCGACAAAATCAGAAGTTCAAGATGGTCAGTAAAGTTGAAGATTCCTTTTGGTAGTTTCTCAATTCGGTTATTGTTTAACAAAATAATAGTCAGTAATGGTGTTTGCTGAAAAGGGTTGAGTTCATCTGGTAATATTAAGTGATTATTTGAAAGATAGAGATCTGTCAATTTATGCAGACCAAATAAAGTTGCATTGCTTAAATATCTAAGACGGTTGTGTGACAGGTCAAGGATTTCCAAAGAGCCGAGAGTCTCAAACGCATAATCTTCAATAGCAACCAAATCTACGTCGCTTAATATCAATCTTTTCAGTTTATGCAAACCGAAAAAGTCATATCTATAGAGAGTTTCAGGAAACAAGTTTGAGGTGAAATCAATAAATTCTAACTCTGGAGTATTCTTAAAAGCAAATACACCTGATATTTCAAACTCTTTCATTTCATATCGCGTTAATTGACGGGACAATTGAAGAATTTTCAAACTTCTTGAAGAAGGTACGTTAAACCTCAGAAAATTATTTCCAGAAAGGACCAGCACAGTCAAATTTGGAAGCTGGCTGATGAGATCATTATCAGTGATCCTTACAGAGCATTGATCAATCCATAAAGATTGAAGCGATGGTATATACGGCAACTTATGAATTTTAATAAAATAATTACGTGAAAGATAAATATGCTGAATAGATGTATTTTCTAAAAACTTCAGAGATTCAGAAGGAAAAACATTCAAATGAACCCATTCTTGTAGAAATAAATACCTAATGGGGGCATTCTTTAGACTGCTTGTAACATTAGTTAAAGCCTCTTCATTAAGGTAATTCACTGATAAATCTAATACCTCAAGCTTCGTTAAGTGTTCGAAAGCACCTCTCTCAGCAATGCTCATGGTAGTGTTAAACAGATGTAATTTAGTAATGTTGCTGTTGCTTAGAGGTTTGAGCTCATTTTTCCGAATTCTAAAAATTCTCCAGTTGTGGTCAAGCACCAGAATTTCCAAGTGCTTCAGTCCTTCCAAAGCATTTGCCACAACTTCGATAGTTATGAACGAGTTTTTGCTTAGATTTAAATATTTAAGATTCGAAAGATAACTGAAAGCATACTTTACGGCCATTATATTATTGTCACTCAAATCAAGATATTGCAGACTTTGAAGTCCAGTAAATGCTCTTGTTATGAAACGGTGCTGGTTGTTCGATAATCTCAGATACGTAAGCTTCGTCGAATATGAAAACAATGGCTTTGTCAGTGTAACTGTCGGGCTGTCCGTAATTTCTAGCCTTACAGTATTGTTAGGTAAGTATTGAGTTAAGGAGTATATAGACACATTTTTGCAAGAAATTGTTAATTCATCGTTTTTATCCAAGTTGCATTTAAAATGGTGGGTAAGGATGTAAAACGATGAAAAGTCAATGTTTAATTCATTATGAGTGACAGTGTCATGGCTGATATTCATTAAAACTGAAAATTTTCCACTTGCAAAGTTTGAGTCGAATGGATCGTCATTAGAGTCATTGTTTTTAAGTACCTTTCGAATATCTTTTAAGATTTCATCGAATAATCGAGAACTGTTAGCCGTCATAATCGAAACTTCATCCAAAGTTGTGAAATTATGACGATTGAGAATTGTTATATGTAAAAAAGTTCCGTTTAAATCGAGTATTGGTGTATTTTGACGTGTTGCATGATTTAAATTAGAATCACCCGTCTGTAGAAAATTTCTTAAAATCGTATTTTTATCCGATAACATCTCGAATTTTCGGTCAGAAGACAGTAAACTTGTATTTTGTTCAATAGGCATCAATGAAATATAGTTTTTACCAGAAGGCAATGTTGCAGTGTTGTTTTGCTCTGGAATCAATAGCCTGGTTCCGTTTTGCTCAAGAAACAATATTTCAGTGCCGTTTTGAAGAGAAGACGGTGATGTAGTTCCGTTTTGCTCAAGAAACAATACTGCAGTTCCGTTTTGAAAAAGAGTCGTTTCTACAGAAAGAGTCTCAAATCCTATAATCAGTTGAACTGTGAGTAGTAACGAAAGAAGAATCTTCATCTTCATCAGCTCCATACCTGTAATAAATTACATAAATATTATATAATGCGATGCAGTTCTAATTTTCAGCGAATTTTATGTCAAATATTATTTATTTTCCTTTTAACTTGAGGGTCCAACTCCTTTTCGTTGTACCCGCTAAATCCCTAAACTGCAATTCCAGTTTTTTTTGGATTGCTGCGCAATTCAAGCTTACTTCCCTTGCTCATTAATCTGATTCTATTTTTAAAACTAAGTTTTAAATACATGAAACATGTGCATCCTATGAAAACTATGATTTATATACATTTTGGTACTTTTACATTTCTGCTGACTGTAAAAAACCTATTACCAGAGTATCTATTTATATATATGGTGTATTCATTACCACAATAACCTGTTGTACCTATTAACATATTTATTAAGTATCCAGTGGTTGGGTGATTTTTTACGGCTTTCCGAAACGAAATAATGCCTACATCTCAATCGTATAATGTCTGAGAGCCCCCCAAAAAAGAGAATGAAGAAAAAAATAATTCAAACAAAGTTTTGATTTAAGTTTATTAGATTTTAATTTTGATTTAAATTTATATTTAAATTATGACTATTATAAATTCAATTGACTACTTAACTTCAGTCAACATAGGGAAGCATAAAAAATGGCTGGCTGTTCAAACAATTTGCATACCCAATTGTAAATTTTAAATCAGTTTGGAGATACAACGAGGAATTAAATTGAATTAAATAACGAATTAAAGGACATCACCTTAGAAAAAACATGGCTTGAAGATTCATTTGTGGTAATGGAAAATGGTTATGGTAATGGAAAAGGTGTGTCTAAAGGGAAATAATTTACATTTAAATTAAATGTGAGTTTTGTTTTCTTTTGTACATGTTGAGTTCTTTTTTAAGAGAAGTTCTTTTATTATTGTTTTTCATGCTTATGCTGCTCACTCGCTTGATATTTCAGTCCATTGTTGCCAACACGAAAAAGTAATTTTATCAGTTATTTAACATTATACGCTTTAGTGTTGCATATAAGTCCTTCTCGCTAAACTCGTCAACTCCCGAAATTGCTTTGGCAGTTTCTTTTGGATTGCTCCGCAATTCGAGCTTGAATTCGGTCACTCTTTGGGTATAGTTTGTCTAAAGTAAGAATCGTCGGGACCCGTGGTAGAGACGATGGTATATCGAGGTATAGCTATTTCAAGTAGGGCTGTGGGGTCACTGTTTAGGACATGTTTTGGCTCGGGTCGGGTGTTTCCATAGCGACAGACGGCCTCAGACTTCGTGGCGGTGGGAATTCTTATCGTAGACAAGCTATACATCATTTGTTACCTCGTGATAGATACTTAATTGCATTATTTTTCTAAGTAACAAATAAGGTGATATACATACATATATATATATACATATATTAGTTAAATTCTTTATTAACATTTTGCCAAATGTAATTTGTTTATAAAACTTGAAACACGTAAAAAAAATTAATTTTAATGAGAATATAAAAAAAAAGTTAGTAATTTTTTAAAAATATTTTATGTAGCACTTTAGTGTTTCTCACTTAATTTCTTTAACTATTAATTAGGTAGTTATAGGGAAGGTCAAACAAGATGAATGGAAAAAGTTTTATAAGAAAATAAATGCTGAAAAGTAATGATCCAAAAGGAGTATTGTTTAAGTTTATGAATTATTTGAATACACAATTTCAAGAAAAATTCTTATAATTCTTTTAGGTTTAAGGAGAATTCAAATTTTTCTAAAATTCATTAGACATTGCTTTTCGAAATTTCAGACTTTGTAATTTTCAGAAGATTATATTAAAGTTTCGAATTTTTATTAAAAAATAAAAATAATATTTAACACCATTAGCCATTCATATGCTAAAACTATTTTGTATAAATTACCATAGTATGTTGAACTTGCATAATAAAACTCAAATGACATTTATATTTTAGATTGAATATTTATTTACAGCCCAATTATTTTATTACTTATCAACACTTAGTGTGCGCTAATATCTATTTACAGTCCAATTATTTTATCACTTATCAGCACATAGTGCGCACTAATATTTATTTACAGTCCAATTACTATTTTATCACTGATCAGCACTTAGTGTGCGCTAATATTTATTTACAGTCCAATTATTTTATCGCTTATCAGCAGTTAGTGTGTGCTGTAAAATTAGTTATATTTAATATATTTCATTTATCATATTGCTTTAAAACATAAATAGGTCAAAGATTTAATTTCCTCATTTCCAGCTTAACGCAAGAGAAAAAAGTGCTTAATTTTAACTTATAATACTTGGTGTAAATAAGAAGTATGTAATATATTTATCCAATAGTATTTTAATTTATAGTTTTTATTAACTTTATTGGCGGAATAGATTTTTTTTTGTTTCACTTTTGAAGAAAAAAGGAAAAGAATCAAATTAGGTTTTCAGGTCAGCTATAAAGTGGACTTTGTTTAGATTACGGAACGATTTTCATAACAAAAAAATTGTTTTGAATGGAGATATTTTTTACTGGGTTAGACTATGAAAGGAAAAATGAAATTTAGTATTTATTGAGTCATTTACAAATCAATATGTTTTTAGTGTACGTAAGAAGAGCTACTTTCTTGTTTGGTCAAAGCTAGTCTATTTTTTTGGCATTAAAAAGCTTTGTGTTATTAATAACATGGCTGCTTAAATTGTAAAAGAAGCTTGTTGGCTGGTTTGTTTTGTAAAATGTATCAAATGTGTAGAAAAAGTGTTAGATATTTTTATGAAAACACGATCACTTTGTTTATATTTCTATTGAAAAGTTGCGATTTTCCAAATTTCAAAATAGTAAATACTAGTGAATTATAGCTTCACGTAGCGCATTTATGTAATTTTTAAACTTGTGAATTATTAAAATTATTATAT
>NC_092206.1:8467397-8489507 GCF_043381705.1 Parasteatoda tepidariorum
TATATATATTATAAGGTTTTCATGTTTAGGATCGTCTAATAATTAAGTAATTTAATAGTTTTCACCTGTAGACACAGAAATGTAACGGGGTGTTACACTAGGTTGCCCATACAATTAGACAAACTATACATCTATATTTCAGTCTATCTTGGTATGTATGCCGGTACTCTTGCAGCATATACGTCCAGGGAAACATTTGATTTCCATCCATTTCTTTCACTTTATGTAGATTGCAAGTTGATTTAAATACATTCCGATGCTACTTGGAAATTTCCTTCCAAAGAAGTAAATCATAGAATTTCCTTATGTACACAGTTATAAACTTCATTGTTTGAAGACGCAACTTTGTTTGAAATCCTTAATTTAGACATTAACCCGTAAAATGCATAAAACTAAAAGGTAAAAAAGAGGTAAGAAAATGAAAAAAAAGTATAGATTTCCAATCTTAGTTGATAAAAGACATCTCTTTCCGGCGTTAAGAATGAAGCACTATTGAAACGATAATATAAATCAAAATCATTATTATTAAACCTGCGTAAGTTAATGTAGTGTTCCTTCCACTACAAAAATATAATTCCAATTCACTAGTATATAAGACATGTTAACTCGATTCTATGTGATGGTTCCTTACCATAGATGAAGGTTTACATAGACGATGTGACATCCCTCATATTGGTGACCTTCGGACGTGATGTGAACCTGCCTACCTTGGCAGAAACGTTCACTACGATATGAAAGCACCTACTTCGATGGATGGTTCGCATTGAACAGTTGACTTGCTACTTGTGACTGCGGCATTATCCACCTCCTCGTACTGTTGCTTCTCAGTCTCGATCACACAGAACGTGCAACGTATACACTTGACTGCTAAAGGCAACACAAGAGCGATCGCCACCGTGAACTTAAGACACCTTTAATGAACAGCCCTAAAAAATACGGTGATCTTAATACAGCTCTCCCGGCTTCTCACAAAACAGCAATGAATCAACTAGTGGTATCCCGTTCATTGAATTCTCTCACAGATATAATTTTGGTTTGGGAGTACTGTGGTGTATCTACCACTACAAAAATATAATTCCAATTCACGTGTATATATGGCATGATAACTCGATTCTATGGTGGGATACCTTTTCACAGATGAAAGTTGGCATTGTCTATAACTACTTTAACCCTTTAGAAGACCATGGTAAGTATACTTCCCACCATCATCATTGATTTTTGGAAGTAAATGGGAAGCTATTTTCTCACCTGCGATTTGCAAGGCTATCTTCCATCAAGTTCAGGAAACATAAAAAAAAGTGAATAAAAACCAATGATGAGCTTTGTTTACATAAATGAGTAACAGTAAAAATTAGCCTGTGGTCAGGTAGTGAGGTTAACACTAGGGAGCTATTTTTTGTTATACGTTATGCGCCATTTCACATTGTTTATATTTATGAACACAGAATGCATTAGTTCGGTTATTTATGAACAAAGAAGTACAAGCGTAAGGCCTATTCTTTTACAACAGGTAGAATTTTGAAAAATCTTCACACAGCTTGCCACTGAAAAACTGATCAAATTAATTTTAGATAATAAACTATTTAGTACGCAAAGTACACAAAAAAACATTTTTAATTTTATTTAAATGGTCAAATGCAAATTTTATTATGGGAGCGTAATTGGAACTGAAATAGCCGCTGTTTTCACAAAAATATATGATTGAGCGAATTAACCAGACATGAAGCGAGCTCTCCAAATCGTTAAATAAATTAGGATAGTTGTAATTTTTTAAAGAGTTTAAAAAGTTTAAATTAGTTTTGATTTTAGCGTGGAGACATTCCACTCTTCTAATTTTTTCATAAGCAAACGATATTGTGTTTTAATTATAATGCGAAATATTTTCTAAAACTGTGCCGATTGTATTTTTGACTGTAACTTTTTCGTCAAACGATTGGAACGATCAGATCAGGCAAATCGATCGAACTACATTCAGTAAGATTTTTTTCAAAGTTTTTGAGAATAACGCATTGAATAGTGCTGTTCTTTAGTGTTTTTAATTTGCTCTTTGCAAAAGTAATTTAAATTATTTGAATAACAATAATTATTAAATAACGAGTTATGACGTCACGACAATGAACTTGATCTTATTTCATAACCATCGTTGAAAAGCAGACCCAATTTTTAAGTTTTCAACCACCAATGTTTAACTCAGCAGACTTGTAATTTCGAACCTAATCCAGAAGTCAAGGGAGCTCAGGAATCAAGTGTTAGGAGAAATTCACCTTGAATAAGGAATTTTAGATGGACTTAACCCGCATTTACGATACATAAGGAAGAAAACCACAAAAAACCATGGTTAGCCTGATGGCACGGGGACATATAAAAATGATTTTATTTTATTTTATAACAGTCGTTGACCAGCCGACCCAATTTTAAGGGTTTACGACTACTAATGCTCAACTACGTAACCATGCAATTTTGAACCCAATCCAGAAGACAAGGGAACTCCTGGATCGAGTATTGGGAGAGATTTTGCTTTCGTGGAGGACATTTTGATGAAGCTAACCCGCATTTGCGTTACATGGAGAGGAAGACCACGAGAACCTCCCGTGGTTAGCCTGACAGCAAAGGGATTCTAACTTGTTATCAGTATGCCACTGAGGATATTTTACGTCAGCACTGTGGTCGGTGCGAGCTGGGTGCGATATTCGCATCGACTGGGATTCGCACCCGGTTCGCCTCATTGGAAGGCGAACGCTCTATCCCCTGAGGTTATCGTGGCTCATATAAACTGGGTTGTTCGAAAAAACCGTAGTCAAATGATTATTTTTACATTTCAAAAGTTAAAGGAATCGTACCATTTGCTCCATGTTGCGGAACTCGCCCATTTTTGATAATATGGGCTTTTGAAAAATTCAGCGGAACATAACAAGAAACAACTAAGTCCGATTTTCCACAAAAAGTTTTGAAGTGTTTTTGATTATGGACAATATAGCATTTTGACAATTTTTGATTTCGAATCTGAACTTTAGTTGTTCTTGCATCAGATAATGATTTTGTGTGCAAGATAGGAGTAAAATAGTGTAGTGCAGTATAGTGTAGAAAATATTACACACAACTCTTTTTAATTTGATTTGGCTCTCACCTACAATTTGCGAATCTGAACTTGCCAGCCCATGCATGGTGTTATTTTGAAAAGTGATTTATTTTAACGCGACAATGATATCTATTTTTGAAAATAATGAATTAAATAATTAATTAAATTAAAAAGACTTACCGGAGGATCTTCCTGTTTTACAAAACTTCCATTTGCTGTCAGAAAAATGAACGAAAATTTTCAAAAGGAATAATGTTTTATTCAATTTTATTTTCAGACGTGATGTCCAGTGTTATTGCTAATTCTTTAAATGTCGAATCAAACATACTGCTTAAAAGTTTAATTTAGAGGTTTGTTTGTTGTCAGAGTAAGAAAATATTGAATATGATTTGCATTTCACATGATCTCCGGTCAATTTCCTCCGAATTGTAAACTTTATCAAAGACCGGAAGGTAACTATTTCATTTCCTTCAAATCGAAGCACTCAAAGAATAAAATAAAATGAAAAAAAAGCATTAAAATAAAAAGATTAGGAGAACTTTTTTTTCGGAATGAATATGCTACTTCTAAGAGGTTATAAAATCCCTTATTTTATAGATTAACTAGGGAGCCGCGTTAAAGTGCAGAAAAGTTCTCGAATTAACTATCTAGATAATTACACAATGCCTACTAAGCACTTGTTGAAGTGAAAATAAGATCTTTTCTGGAGCAACGTTACTGTGCGATAAAATTAACACAATGTTATTTATTTATTTCTGTTATCCAAAAACAATCAAGTAACTATGATCTACACATTAGTTGATAGAACCAATCATTTTTAAGACTATAATACAAAGTATCAAACGGATAAATATTTTATTATAATTAGGGAAATTAATATAACAGCATCTATTTATTTTCCAAGTTTTAAAGAATCAATTTAAATTAATCATGAAAATAGTTTTATAACCACCGTTGAATAGTCGACCCAATTCTGGGCTTACGACTACTAATGTTCAACTCCGTAGACTTGAAATTTTGAATCCAAACCAGAAGACAAAGGGGAACTCCTAAAACAGTACCCCCAGAGGTATTGATTTGTTATGGGAACTTGGAGGACTTTGTGACCCCGACAGATTTAATGTGCATCAGTCACCATTTACTACACGGGAATCTTCGACCAGCGGGGATCAAACCCACGACCTCTTGGACATGGGCCCAGTGCCCTACCAACCAGGATATCCCGGCTTTCATCAGATTAATTGGCCAAATTATTTTGGGCCAGAATAGTCTGGTTCGCAGGGCACGGGACTNTAACTAGTAAACAATCAAGTAACAATTAGTTGATAGAACCAATCATTTTTAAAACTATAAAACAAAGTATCAAACGGATGAATATTTTATTATAATCAGGGAAATTAATATAACATCATCTATTTATTTTCCAAGTTTTTAAGAATCAATTTAAATTAATCATGAAAATAGTTTTATAACCGCCGTTGAACAGTCGACCCAATTCTGGGCTTACGACTACTAATGTTCAACTCCGTAGACTTGAAATTTTGAAGCCAGCCCAGAAGACAAAGGGGAACTCCTGAAACAGTACCCCCAGAGGTATTGATTTGTTATGGGAACTTGGAGGACTTTGTGACCCCGACAAATTTAATGTGCATCAGTCACCATTTACTACACGGGAATCTTCAACCAGCGGGGATCGAACCCACGACCTCTTGGACATGGGCCTAGTGCCCTACCAACCAGGCTATCCCGGCTTTCATCAAATTAATTGGCCAAATTATTTTGGGCCAGAATAGTCTGGTTGGTAGGGCACGGGACTCACGTTCGTGACAATGGGAGTTCGAATCCAGCCGGGGGAAAACTCTCCGAGTAGAAAGTGGTGAGTAGCGCACGTTAAATTTGTCCGATCACAAAGTCCTCCATAGTTCAGATATATCAAATTATACCTCTGAGGGTATTGAATTGAAGATGGATGGTTCTCTGGTTCAGATCAAAATTGCGATCTGTGGATGAATGAAATGGGTGTGGCGGAAGTCGAATTCTTGGCAATAGATGGCGCCACTGGAAAACAAAAACAATCGCACCCCCTCTGCTTTAATGGCCGACGATAACAACACTAGACTTTTGAACTTTAACGATGCAGAAGCCGTAAACCCCAAGAAAGAAGTGCTTCTCTAGGCTCGCATGCTTCGAGAGTATACTAAAGACTAGGCACGAATGCGAGATGTAATACGAGAATATCGAATCTGAAACTCCTCCTTGTAATCTTGGACCGCTAAAGTCAGAAAGGCTCGGATTCTATAAGTGATAACGTGAGCAAACAAGGGTGAATGGTGCGTATATGTATGATCACGGTCCTGATGTGGTTAATGTGCACATTTCCTAAGTAAAAGGGACGAAACTCTCCATACAGCACTTTAACAGCCCAAATGCGATGATCTGCAAGTTAGCTAGGTTAAGTGCACGTGAACACGAGTCAGTGATGCATGCCAGCAATTTATTACGAATAATTGAAAATTTATGATGAATAATTGAAAATTTATTATGAATATTATGAACATTTTTTTAAATATCAGTTCCCAAGAATCTATACGCTTATTGGAAGAAAAAAACATTATATTAAGTTCAACATTTTCCAATTAATAGTTACAAGTAATAGTTCAACTAATAGTCAATTCAATGAACAGTTTTCCAATTAATAGTCATAGTTACAAATCTATTTGTCACAAAAGCCCTTACTAGTGCTTCCATAGGATTAACTTAAGGCGTTGGATAGGTAATCTGGGCTTTAGGTTAACTCACAAAGAGGTTTAGTTTAGTTTACAATGCTAATTGAAAAATTCAGTGGGGTCGAGGTAAACGGGAATTAGAATCCAGCCTGCCGTAGACCCCCGTGTAGTAAATGGTGACTGGTGTACGTTAAATCTGTAGGTTCACAAAGTCCCCCATGTTCCCATAACAAACTATACCTCTGTGTGTACTGAATTGAAGATTGATCGTTCTCTGGTTCAGGTCAAAATTTTGATCGGTGTATGAATGATTGGATGCATAAATGATTGGATGTATAAATGAATCCGCCCTATAAACGTGTGTGACGTATACATGTTGTCTCCGGCTGATCCTTAGGGATGTTTCCATCACCAATAGCCCATTGTGCAGCTCTAGTGTGACCTGTGAATGAATGTACCTGCCATCAGTGTGAATGTTTTACTGTAATAAAAGGGATCTGTGCCTTCGAAAACATCCTCATCGGCACATCGTCTCTTTGTTTGTAATAAGTTAAATAAAACTGACATAAAAATTATGAAAACTACTTATTAATTGCCTCAATGAGAAATAAATATTATTTTTTCGTGTGTTTCTCGTAATTCCAGTTTGAAGATAACTTTGAAAACTGTAGAGAACCTTCATAAAAGTGTCGATCTAATTTTTTAATATAACTAATTTTGCTAATATTTTCTAATATAATTTTTATGTAACTAAACACTATTTAAGTTCTGGAAATTTTTTGAAAGTATAAATTGGTATATATAAAGATGACAAAGATGTCATCCATGGGACATGCCATCACAATTTTGATCCTCTGCTGAGGGATCGCAACTCCTCTTCAGTAGCCCAACGACCTGTGCGACTGATCCAAGTGATCACCCTCCTGCACACTGACAGCAGTCAGTGATGCTTAACTTCAATGTTGTGCTTCAGTTTGACCCAGTTGACTACTAGGAACCGTGTCCTAACGACCAGTCTACTGCAGAGCAAATATAAGTTAGTAGAGCTAAAGGACATCCAAGATTTCGATGGCTGGACTATACTAACGCAGATTTTTAATTAAAAATCAAGGAATTGAAATGTCAGGATTTGGCGAAAACTACATGGAGAAATTTGCTTGATAAGGCCCATCCGTAATAACTGGCCATTGATGATGATGATGAAGTTTCGATTTGCTTCTGGTTTTGTGAGTGAGTTATTTTCCCACATGTCCCATCTTATTTCTGTATGACAACTCAGATACTTACGCTCATAATATCTCGGTCCAGCGGTGATCGTTAAGACACAGTTCCCAGCAGATCACCGAAGTCAAGCATGACTGGCTGCGTTCAGTATGAAGTTGGGTGACCAGTTGAATCATTCTGCGAAGGGTCCAAGCCAAGGGGGTGCAATATTAGCCCTCGTTAAACTTTTCCACCGTAGAGCGCTCGACTTCATGCTCATGTCGTCGTGCTACCAAATCAGGGGAGCCATCCCCTCTGCGGAAAATCAAAATTGTGATGGCATGTCTTCGGATCATCCTCAGGAATGTTTCCCAGACCATCACCAATAGCCCATAGAGCGTTCGATGAAGTGAACCGAGTTCTCGTTTTCTTCCCCTCTATATAACGCAGATGCTGGTTAGCTCTATCAAAAAGTCCTCCACGAAGGCAAATTTGTACTTGATCCAAGAGTTTCCTTGTCATCTGGATTAGGTTCAAAATTACAAGGCTTTGGAGTAGAACATTAGTATGTCGTAAACCCAAAATTGGGTCGGCTGTTTAACGATGGTTATAAAATAGCCCTTTATACAGCTGTAGTGCGAAGTGCAGCGCCTACAGCTACAGCAATAATCATAATATCTCGAGTATTTATTTATTATTATTTTGGAGCAAACAAGTATGCTTCAAGGCGAGATTGCATATAAAATTGAAAATTGCCAAATACGTTCAGGATTCTGTAGCAGCAGAGCATATTGCCCTTTTCGGTATCCCTCTGAAATGTGAAATCACCGTAATACTATCGATTAATATGCAGGTTCCGCTACCTCTCTGAAATATTTTTCTGCAACCTGTATTGTCTGTTCTTCAATTCAATAATTTATCCACGATTTCCAATTGCGTGGCCTACAATTTATAAAAAGATAACAAGAAGATATACGCAAGGTTACAGCAGGAATCAAACTCACCCCTTTCATGCTTCAGAGCCTTTGATGGTAGGAGGGTAACCTATATACGAGATTTATTAACGAATCATTAAAAAAGAATAATGAACTTGACTAATTCTTCAAACATGACAATATGCAGCATGGTTTTTTTTTCTTGAAGTTTTTTTTTATTTCAAAATCGAACTTACATCATTACCTCAGACTTTTTAATGTATTTTTCAATCGCGATATAGGTCTTGTTCTGAAGTATTTTTTGTCTGAAAACTTGTAAAATTAAAAGCAACATATTCCATTAATTGAAGAATTTTTGTTACAGTTCTATTTGCGAGTTCGATCGTTAAGATCAAACTGTACTTCCCTAGACGTAACTTGATCATAACCTTAGGTATTATGCTGGTTGAAACAAGTTATTTAGTGTTAAACGTACATATGCAGGTGTGTGCACTCTGAATAAAGAACAGTGTTAAGGTGGGATGGAATAAAAACCCACTACCTCTACACTTCAGAACGTTTCACAGAAGCACAATATCACTCGACCACGGAGACCCCAGGCTGTAACATTTATTTACGTATTTTATTGTTACGCATACATATGAAGACCTACGTGCTCATTGATTAGAGTGCTTTAAAACCCTTGTCTAGTTGAAGAATAGATATCACAAATTATCAGAGAAGGACATCATAAAAAATATCCAGGGTTGTATCGGGATTCGGACCCACTACCTACACGTTACATAGCGTTCGGTGTATCAGCGAAATCGCTCGACTAGAGAAGCCCCACTCTAAAATTGCACAAGAAAATTTATTGAAAATACCTAAACTCTGATGTTTGTTGTAGTTGAAGGACCCTTCCTGAAGGAGCGTTATCGACCGCCAATCCTTCTATTGCATGGAGGTAGCGGGTTCGAATCCGTAACCCTGGATATATCTTTGTGCTGCGAAATTGTACTATCTGTCTTTTTACTTGACGGGGTTGGGATTCCATGGCTTGTAGGACGTTGGGCCCATGTCCAACAGGTCATCAGTTTCATACCAGCCGGCCGAAGACTCCCCGTACCCAAAATGATGACTGGTGCATGCTAAATCTGTTGAGGTCACAAAATCCTCCAAGTTCCCGTAAAAAATCAATACTTCTGGTGGTACTGGATCGGAGATTGATCGTGCTCATGTTCCGGTGATGTATGCATGCTGTCTCTGGTTTATCCTGAGGGATGCTTCCCAGACCGTCGCCAATAGCCTATTGTACAGCTCTAGTATGACGTAAATAGATGTACCTATCTACCTTTCTACTTGACAAAGGCTTATAAGCCGTATTTCTGTAATTGAGCACACAAGCCTGCATATATATGAACAACTAAATGGAAATAAATAATAGCGAAATGTTTGTGTGTGTTACATTTTAAGAAAACAAAACAATATATCATGTATATATTGCGTGATAGATAAATCAGGTTGTAGATAAATCAGGTTGAAACTGTAATAACAAATACGAACATTGAACTTTTGAATTTCGAGAAAGCTAATTTGATCTCTCATAGTTGGTTTCATCAACTAAACGGCGTTAAGGTTATCCGTCGAATCCACTTTATTGCATGACAATACTTTCTGAGATGTTATTACATCCACGAGAACTAAACTACTCTGACGTTAAATCTTGTTGTAAATAGAGTATGCTCTCTTCGTCTATTCATACACTTACTTACAAACGTGTTTCGGAAAAACCAGCTGGTCTCTTGTGTTGATATTTTAGAATAAAAATTTTTTGGTGGTAAGTATGAGCTTGGAGTTTTAAGATTACTATGATTCAATTATTATTTAATAACTGATATTTTTTATTGTTTTATTCATTCAAAATTGAGCATTGAATAATAACTGTTAAACTATGTATTCAATTTATAATAAATTTCTAATTAAGATTTTTTGTTGTTGCTATACTAGGAAAATTATTAGATAAAATCAATAGAGGTGGTAACAAAAAAATCCGATTTTTCTATTTCTTGAAAGTTTACATTTAGCTGGTGCTTTTAGCATTCATACCAAATTAAATAACTACATAGTTTGACGCGAACTTCATATTTTATTACACAACCAATATGTAACGCTTTCAGAAGCCTTTATTTATTTATTTATATATATAGAGATTTCTTTAATTAATTGACTTTTTTTAAATAATCCAATCGGTGTTTATATTTTATGAGCCGTATTACATAATAAAAATATAAAACTACAATAAAATAGTAAATATTTAATTTCTCAACTCAATTTAACTATTAATAATCGTTCATTAATATTTTCAAGGTAATATGCTTAGTACGAAATTGACACTAAGGAAATTTCCCTTGTTGTAAAACTTAAAGTATAATAATGAACGAATCATGAGACTGAAACACTAAAAAAATATAAACAAATACTTCCACGTAGATAGATGGTGTAACAGGGGAATGAATAACTTGATCATATAAAAAATTGCAATGTAGTTTTGTATTGTAAATGATAAGAACTCTTATCCCAACATATCCTTTACAAAATTTAATCTTCAACCTAGATTCAAATTATGGGCATAAAAATCACTTTTTATATTTTAATAGCTTGTTTTTACGTATCTAATATTTCTATGCTTTTGGTAGATTATTAAAAGAAATTCTTGACTGTTAATTAAAAGAATATCAGCAGTTTAAAAATAAGAATAGAATGTTTGATCATACAAGAAAAGAAATTGGAAGCAATTATTTCGATAAACTTTACCGATTAAGCAACTAGGTAGTGTTTTAACCCTTTCAGCATCCATATGATCTCATTTAGTATCATTTGTATTTTCTTCTATTTTAGTTCATGAAATTTTTATGTACTTATGTTATTTTAGAAAGGGGGCGAACTTTTGGGATATTTTTTTTTAAATATTCTCGTTAAATTTTTTTAAATTTCTCTTTCTTTTTAACTGAAAAACATAATTTGAAGTTCGGTAGGAATAATTAGTTTTTAAATTTTGATTTCCAATGTAAAAAATTGCTTCAACTAAACAGTGATTGAAAAATGGGCAATGGGCTATTGTCCCCTTATGTTTTTTGTTTCGTTTTGATTTAGGAACGATTGTATCAATTGTCAATCATGAGCATTGAATATGACGTCTTGCAAGAAATTGGCATTAATGATTTGACAGAAGACTTCGCCCTTCAAAATGCACGAAAAGTATTGTTACCTCTAACTCTAAATGCAAATATTATTAAAGCTTTTAAGATAATGTACTTCTTTTCAACCATGAAATAATTTTTAAAAAATTATTCAAAATTAAACTTTTTTTAACTCAAACTACTCATAAAGGGCTCCCAAATAACAAGTTCAGGGCTCCTAAAAACATGGCTCTGGAGCTGCAGAAGCTACGTCGTAGGAGTTACGTCTTCGTTCGCTGTAGGAGTTACAAAAGTTGGATCATTTTTCTCCATCGGAGCTGCAGAAATTACATAACTGTTCTTCGTTGGAATTGTAGAAGTTTCTCTAGGTAGTGTTCGACTAGCCATCATATTATCCCGATCTGTACTTTTCGCTTATAGGGACCATGAAACCAATAGGATTTATGACAATATAATGCTCCAAGTTATCGTAATCAATACGGTATTGTCGTATCGAATTCGTCAAGACGTACGAATTATGCCAGATTCTGGTTCAGACGGGAGACTGACAATTGATAATCAAATAGGTGGATCAATAACTGCAATCATTACGATAGATATGACAATTTCACGATAACTAGTGATAACAATTTATGCCGAATATGATAATATAGTGATCCTTATCGATAACATATTGATAAGAAAATATTATACATAGCTATTAATTGAATATGATATTATTGTGAGTGTTGATAAAATTTATTTGGGTGACAAAAATTTTGACCAGCATAAAAATAAAATAAATTAGTTAAATTGGAAAAAAATATCGTAATTTAATGTTAAAAATCTATATTTTGACAATACATTGCGATTTTAAAATTCTTATTTATTGGTTACAGGAACCAATGTTATCGAGATGGCGACAACTGGGAAAAGCAATAGCCAACACATTGTCCTAATAGCCGATAAGTAACCTTATAACCGATAACTCAAAGCGTTTTCCTGTTCTTGAGCCCAAAGGAAATTCCAGTTCTTTTTCACAAAAAAAGACGTTGTTGTACTTTATTTACGTCGCACTAGAGCTGCACAATGGGCTATTGGTGATGGTTTGGGTAATTGTTTTTTTTTATGGAACGAGTGGGACTTAAGCATTTGTTTTGAGTTTAATAGTACTGTTTAAACTTTACTATATCAGCTTGGTGGGTTGTTGAATATATGAAATTAATCAATAGAATTCCTAGAAAAGTTTTTATTACTCATATTACGTTACACAAAATGAAAGTAATACACATAATGACAGAATGAAGAAGCGTTGGATTTGACATAAGACAAAAGAAATTACTGTCCGAGTAAAACCTCGGTAAGCTGTGTCTGTGTGTGATCTATCGAAGCGAGTTTCTTACAGTACCAAAACTGACAAATAAAATGTCCGGATTTCGTATGTCGAACAATTATATTAGGGGGACCGGAAAGTAATGTCATTTTGGCACGTTCCATATTTGTTAATCTTAAATACCAATTCACTTTTTCGATCCATTGTGATTCATTTTCGATCCCACATTGAAAGGTTGTTGCTAACGAGGATGAATACATTTTTGATTAAAAATAATACCTTGATAACGAATATCAAATGTACCGAATCGAAATTACTTTCCGGTTCCCCTAATGCATTTGTTTGAATGCATACTCATCCGCCATTTTGGATTAAGATAATACTAGGAAATATAATCATGAAATCATTTGAAAATTTATATTTCTTCAAGACGCCTTTACTTTCCAAACAAACTGGTATTCGTCGATTTAAAAGTATATGCCACCGTAGTTATTGACTCAGACTCTAACGCAGACTCACTTTCTTAAAGTAAGAGGTATGTCCTAACTACTATGACAACTCGGCTCTTCGATTTCTGACAGTGTATAATTTGACATTTCTTTAAATGTACGTTTTGAATTACGATAATCCTATCTAACATAACTGAATACTGAACAACGAAAGTTCCTGATGATTTTTTTTAATGATTATAACTTAAAATTGTTGAGCATTATATTTTATTTATGGATCTATACTGTTCTAACCCCATAACTTCCGACTCACTCTGTAAGTGAGGATGACCCAAAAGTTTCCTCACTTTCAACCAAAACAACTTCTGGTCCGGTAAGTTATCCGGCCACAGTAAGCAAGTTCTAGTTTTCTCCAAGTACTTCAAGTTTTTAGTGTAAAACTTCTTATCCACTTGCTTCAGTTTAATTAAGATGAGGGAATCTCTTGTCTCGTCGAAAAGCCTGTGCTGAGCCATGTGCAATTCGAACATGCACCACTCACTCTTAACGAACTCTTCAGTTAAAATCAAAATGACTTTTCTACTGTTCTCAATGGCGTCCAGAATATTATCCGTTATGAGCCATCCGACCTTGAAATCTCTATCGTGAATGCACAGCTTCAGTTTCGGATCTTGATTCTCTAAGGCTGGAACCAAGAAGGACACTATCCAGGGGGTGTCGCTCGAATTGTATGAAACAAACGCGTCATATTTATATGTCCTCTCGTGTTTACTATTGCTCGATCTTCTCTCTTTGACTTCTGATTTGATGTGAAATACCCAGTATCTGATGTACCACCGGAAAGTATAGCAAGTGTATGCCATTACAGCGACGAATAAACTCAGAAGACAAATTAGGACAATGGTAAAAACGTTCACTAATTCTTCCTGTTCTGTGCAATCGGTGAATGGAAGGTCTACTTCTACAAGAGGTTGACCTTGCAATTTATTTGGCAGCATGCACTTAACACTGATCTTCTCCTGATTAATCCGCAGAGGCAATCCCATCTGTATGTGTGTAGAATTCAAGAAATTTTGGAAGTTCTTCATGCCACATTTACTGCAGTTGAAAGGATTTCTTCCGATGTCAAGGAAACCTGTGATTTTCCGAAATTCCGACAACATAGTTGGTGTAGCGTAGTCAATGTTATTCTGCGACAAGGCAAAAGTGGACACGGTTGAATTTTCACCCAAAATTGGTTCATCCCAGGGTGAAATTTTATTCCTCAACAGAATCAAAAGTTCAAGATGGTCAGTAAATGCAAACATATCTTTTGGTAGATTCTCGATTCGATTATTGTCCAATAAAAGATTTACCAAGGACGGCGTTGACTGAAAAGGATTTCCCCAATCCATCAATGTTAACAAGTTGTATGACAAATAAAGATTTGTTAATTTATGGAGACCAAACAATGTCGCGTTGCTCAAATATTTAATATTGTTGATTTGCAAGTTCAGGGTGTTCAAAGAGCTCAGAGTCTCAAATGCATAATCTTCAATATTAATCAGACCAGCACTTTTTAATGACAAAGCTCTTAGATTTTTTAAGCCGAAGAGAACAAATCTGTGGAGAGTTCGGGGAAGCAAATTGCTTGATAAGTCGATTATTTCCAAATTTGAAGTATTTTTGAAGCCAAAATCTGATAGGGTTAACTCTACCGTTTTGAACCGAGATGCTTGATTGGATAGAATTAAGGTTTTCAAACTCTTTGAAGAAGAAATGTCGTAATGAACTAAATCGTTATTAGAGAGAACCAATTCGGTTAAATTCGGGAGCTGGCTAATGACGTCATGATCGATGAACTTTACGGCGCAATGAGTCAGCCATAATGACTGAAGCGATGGGATATACGGCACCTTATGAACTTCAATAAAGTAATTGTGGGAGAGATCAATACGGTTTATCGGTGTATTTTCTAAAAACTTCAGAGATTCAGAAGGAAAAACATTCAAATGAACCCATTCTTGTAGAAATAAATACCTAATGGGGGCATTCTTTAGACTGCTTGTAACATTAGTTAAAGCCTCTGCATTAAGGTAATTCACTGATAAATCTAATACCTCAAGCTTCGTTAAGTGTTCGAAAGCACCTCTCTCAGCAATGCTCATAGTAGTGTTAAACAGATGTAATTTAGTAATGTTGCTGTTGCTTAGAGGTTTGAGGTCGTTTTTCCGAATTCGAAAAATTCTCCAGTTGTGGTCAAGCACCAGAATTTCCAAGTGCTTCAGTCCTTCCAAAGCATTTGCCACAACTTCGATAGTTATGAACGAGTTTTTGCTAAGATTTAAATATTTAAGATTCGAAAGATAACTGAAAGCATTCTTTACGGCCATTATATTATTGTCACTCAAATCAAGATGTTCTAAGTTTTCGAGTCCAACAAAAGCTCTCGTTATGTATCGGTGCTCGTTGTTAGACAATCTGAGATATTTCAATTTCTTCAACGATCTGGATAATGGTTTGAGCAACTTCATTGTTGGACTATTTGTAATTTCGAGGCTTGCAGTGTCGTTTGGCAAGTATTTTGCCACATCGTATATTGATACATTCTTGCACGAAATGCTTACGTCATCATTTTGATCCATATTGCATTTAAAGTAACGGATGAGGTAATATGAAGACTCTAAAGCTCCTCCTGTTTCATTATATTCAGATGTGTTGTTGATAGTTACGATTGGAATCTCAAAACTTTCATTTCCTTCACTAGTATTTAAGACTTGGAATAACAAATCATTACTGTCAAATAGTCGAATGTCAAATAAATCAAAATCTAATGCTCTGATTACCAGCAATTGCGAATCAGTAATCCTGATTGGAACATCATGTAAGGTGGTTATGTTGTGAGAATTTAAGGGAACATTGTTTAGATTAGTTCTATTTAAACTGAATGAACGAGCATTTCGTTGTAATGCATGGTTTGAATCATGTGAAATATTTGTTGGTAGAAAGTGCAGAGGAGCTTCACTTTTCTTATATAATGACGGAGCTTCTTTTCCCTCAGAGGGCATTGATAAAGTTCTGTTTTGTTCAGAAGATAATGATAAAGTTTTGTTTTGCGCAGAAAGTGATGATGAAGATATATGTGTATGAAATCCAGTTACAAGTTCAAGAAATCCTAATAATAAGATCAGTGTAGTTGAAAACATTCTCATATGTTCCTTTGGTTTATACCTGGAATAAAAATTTGTTTAGAATATTTACAAATTATTACAGCATTCATTTAATTATATACTAGGCGTTTCTAAATCTTATAACCTCTAGTAATATAGCAACGGTGAGGTTTCAATTCTAGACTCAGCTAAAGATGCGCATTTTAGAAATTGATCGTAGCTCCTTCGGGGGTCATGGATGCTGAGCTGTGTGCCGATGCCCCCCGTTGTAGCTCAAACTGCGTGCTTAAGAAAATGGACACTGTTCAAAATGCATGTTTAAGAAAATGAATATAGCTGGAAATGAATGTTCAAAATAATGGACACAGCTGAAAGACGTGTTTAATAAAATGGATACAGCTTAAATTGCACCTTTTTTTAAAGCTCAAATCAAAATTGTTGTAAAAAAGAACGCGTCTTTACTGTCAGTTCACTGCTGGACTTAAATTTATAATGTATGCAATAAAAGTATATTAATAAAAATAATTTATTTAATTATAAATTGAAGAAAATCCGGGTGAAGATATGATTTTGTGGACCCTTTTTATATCTTCATAAATATATTTAAAAGAAGATGAGCAAAAAAGTATAAAAACTACATTCTTCTTCAACTATGTATCAGACGTTTGTACTGATGTTTGATGTGTGTACAGAGCGCCAAATAAAAGAGGGAATACCCCGAATAACTTTTGATCTAATAATCGGATCTTCAAGTCTTAGGGCTCAATCGAGGGGCTGTCTTCAAGTATGCTAAGTAATTTGTGCAGATGATACTTTAAGTTACGAAATCAGACACAAAAACAGCATAGCAAACTCTGCATAAATATACTGATTTTTAAACAGATTCGGATTTCTGATCCCCACAATAGAGGGATTTTCTGCAATCTGGAAATTAACGTCCCAATAGTTTCGTCAGGAGTGCTGTCGAAAGTTTGGATATGTTAATGTTAATTTTAACTTTTTGCGTATTTCAACATATCTCTCAAAGTTTTGAAGCAAATTAAATTTGGGAGCAGAATTATAAATTTCGTATTCGAAAATAATTTCTGGCAAAAAATAGCTTTTCGTAAATATTTTTTATTATTATTTTACATTTTATTAAATAATAGTCGAAAATATTTTGAATTGCTGAGTATAAATTTTTTTAATAATTTTAAAGAATGCAGTTTTAAAAGGCGAAATACAAAATTTGAATGGGATTGATCGAATAGTTCCTGAGAAATCGGAACTAACTCCATCCAATCGGATCTAAACTTTGGACTGCTCTTCTGAAAAAACTATTGAGACCATAAATCCCAGTTAGTGGCTACTCCCCATATCGTGGGGGGGGGGGGTAGAAATCTGAATCCGTCGAAAAACGGTAAGTTTTTATTCAGAGAAAGTATGTTTTTGTGTCTGATTTCGAAACCTAAAATATGGTCTGCACTAATTAGTTAGCATATTTGAGGTCCCCCTTTTGATTCATTACGATTGAGTCCTAAAACGTGAAGATCCGATCATTAGATCAAAAGTTATTCTGGGTGGTCCTTTTTTTATTTTGCGCACTGTACATTTTTGTAACTGATGCCTTTTGTGACTGAACTTAAAATACTGTCTGCACAGGAAAGAATGCATATTTACGATAGCACCGAATTAATGTCGCCTTACAAAGGCTTACGAGTATAAGCCAAATTTATAGCCTCTAGTCAAATTTCAACTTAGAGTATTCTTTTAAATTTTAGTTTCGTAATCCAATAATATTTTTTATTATTTTGTATGCATATAAGTATTTTTTCTTTGGCACCTGTTTTAAAATTAGTTTTATATGAATGGTATCCCGTTGCTTATGTTGCCTAAATAATATTAAAATGGAGAAAAAAAAATTTTAAAATTGTATCAATTAAAATTTTTTATATAAATTAAAAAAAGAAAATTGCAAATCTAAGAATGAATAACTAAATTTTAAAAGTTCTTCAAAATATTTTTTTGAAACCATAAAAAAAAGGGTTCATATCATCAATACTTGAATGCCGAGTATTGTGAATATACATTCAGCAATTTGCAAAAGTATTTATATTTTTATTGGGAAAAGACATTTAGAGAGTTAGAAATGTCTTAATACTAGCGAGTTTTAAGAAATGATGTTTGAAAAAAGTATGGATGCTAGCGAGCATTGGGAATTGACATTTATAGAGAAGCCTTAATACTAGCGAGCATTGACATTTAAAAGAGTATTGATGCTAGCGAGCATTGAGAAATGACATTTAGAAAAATCTACTAGCGAGTATTGGGAAATGACTTCTAGAAAATATTGATACTAGCGAGTTTTAAGAAATGATATTTAAAAAAGTATAGATGCTAGCGAGCATTGAGAATTGACATTTAGAAAAGTCTTAATACTAGCGAGTTAATTGATAAATGACATTTAGAAAAGTCTTAATACTAGCGAGCATTGGGAAATAACATTTAGAAAAGTATTGATGTTTGCGAATATTGGGAAATGACATTTAGCAACTCAAAGTTTTTCAATACTTTTTCCAAAAGCATCGAAAAACTTTTGAAATACTTTTTCAATACTTTTTCATAGTTTAATAGTTATTTTTGTTGATTTAAATTTTAATTTTAGTAGATTAATTTTGCTAAGAAATCATTGGTTTAAATCAAACAATTATTCGAAAGAAATCATTGATTTAAAAAACCTAAAAAACATGCATGAATTTTTTACTTTTTAGTTTTAAAAGTTATTGTAAATATATCATGGCTCAATTAGCAAAATTGAATTAGTTAGAATTTGATGCGCAATTAATTACAGTACTTTTAAAAGGATATTTTTTAAATCACATAAATCCGTTTGAATTTTTAAGAATGCAAACTAATAACGAAGTGAAATTTTAAATCAGTTTAAAATATATGTAAAATGTATGTGTAAAATAATTTTTTTTAATATATGCAAAAAATAGTTACCGAAAAAGAATTTTATTATTTTAAATTACTATCTTCAAAACCACATTTTATTTTAATATTTTACTTATATTTCTTAATCTTAAAATAATTAGAATATTAAAAGATTATTATCTTAAAATGTCAATTAAAAAAGATAAATTTCTTTAATAGGATTCTTTTTATATGTGGGTTATTTAAGTTATTTTGCATTGGTTAAAATTATTAGGTCGAATTATGGTCAAATAATTGTCAAATTATTGTGGCTACAGTTAATGTAAGTTAGGCAACAAAATCTATTTTGTTATTTCAAAGTTAAAAAAAAAATAGTGCGTGGAGTCCCTCCGCGCGGAAGAAGTTGAACTTCGCAACCTGCAAGTTCTTTGGTTAATTGTAGAAGAATCAGCAGTCGTAGAAGGATCTATTCGACGACTCTTTTTCCTGCTCCGCTCGCTTCCGTGCTCTGTAATAACGGTAATATTGTGAATTTTTCCCTCGTGGACCTCTTGAACCAGTGGAAGTGCTTGCCTCATCGTCTCGCCTTGGAAAATGTATTTGTATTAATAATGTATGTGAATGCGTCATAATGTAATTTCAGAAGAGAAACAATCAATTGATATTCACAAGAGACGTACCTTCACATAAACTTAAATCCGTCGCATTGTCCGTGGGATTGTTTTCACTCATTTTTTACAATTGTTATACACTAAATTTGAAAATAAAAAATACTACCCTATTAAATTATATGTGTATCAAAACAAACTAAGAAAATATTTATAGAAAAACAATACTTTTGTGACTTTTATTAATTTTATGCTAGTGAGAAGCAAAACGAAATGGAAATGAATGAGGGAAAACTGGATACTACCACGTGATTTCCCGGCAAATAAAAATTTTGCGTTAAACGTTTAACGCAACCTTGTTGGAAGTCGCATAAGAAGTATAACTTCAAAAAAAACAACAAAAAAAAAAGCTGTGCAATTAGTTTTGTGATTGTTTCTTAAACCCTGTTTTTCAATAGCCAGTTAATAATGTATTTGCATCTTATACTGTACTATAAATGTATATAATGTTAATAATGTATGTAATGTCAATAATGTATATAATGTTAATAATGTATATAATGTTAATAATGTATATAATGTTACTATAAAAAAAATCATAATGCATTTTCACGGTTTGAAATGCATAATTAAGATTTATTTTTTTAAATATTTCAATAATTTTTTTTTAAAAATGTAATTTACTTCAACGTTAACTTAATCTTAAAATTCAAAATAATCCAACATAAATCGGAATAATTTGATTTTGATTCATATCAAATATATGTTTTACTCTTTATTAAGGGGGAAAAAATCACGAATCCTATTTTCAATGATATTTAGCTTTTTAATGAATTATATATATTTTTTGATTGTATCGAGGAAAAAAACATCTTGTTCTTACAACTGAAGCTAATCCTAATTTGTTTATTTTGTATTACTTAATATAAACCCCGTTACGACAAATATGACAAGAACGCGAATCAACTAACACGCTAATTATAACTAAATTCACTCTAATTCCCGCAAACACTCTAATTATAAATAAACTATATTAAAATATGTATAAATAAATTAAATCACATTTTTTAAAGCGTACACATCGGATAGCAGTAAAGAAATATTTATTAAAATAATTTTGACATGATAACCTAGTAAAGTCAACTAGTGAAGAAAAATTGTTTTTATTAAAATTTAATGACAATCAAATAAAAAAAGAAAAAAGAAGAAGAACAGCGTTCCAAAAGGAAACAAAAGAGTTTTTCAAAAACATAATATTTTCGTAAAAAGGAGAAAAGAAATCAAAATTAATCTTACCTTTTGGATTTTATATTTTCCTCGCAAAATAAAATCTTTCGTCTTTGAGTTGTCCTCTTTAATAATTGAGAATAATAATATTTATTTTTAAAAAATTCTTATAAAGTGTTTTCTGCAATAGTTTTAACAGGAATAACTTCCTTTCAGATGTGCTTTTTTCCTACTCCATTTATAGCGCCATTTTTTTTAAATGAAGAAATGTTTATTTTTGTATTTTTGTCGTTTCCTCTTTTAATTGACATTTTATCTAATCGTATTCTTATCCTAACATGTTTATTTCACCAATCACACAACAATGGCGAGGGGAGGTGTGTATTAACGTGTAAACATTGTAACTAAATATTGCAACCTCTTAGTAGAATCAAGTAAAATTTTTAATTTTTTTTGCTAATGAAAATAGATTTTAAAGGAAGTTATTTGATACCTTGCAAATTATCACAAAGTAAATAATTTCTTTACAATTGAAAAAAGTATAGATTTTTTTGTTGTTGAAATTTTTAAAATTTTTGAACTCTTGATTTAAGCTATTTCATGTACAAGCATTAAATCTATGACAGAGCTTTATATTAACTCCTTTAGAGATAAATGCTTAAATAATACTTGCTTGACGTAATTTTTTAAAAAATTCAGTTTTTTTTTAGGTTTGTAGATTTTAAAACTAATTTTAGTACTTTTAAAATTATTTTTGTAGCAAAATGTAATCTTATTTTGAAAAAGAATTACTTTTTAAAATAAAACAATAAACTAATGTAAAACTTACAGCAACATTATTTATGTATAATTTAAGATTTATATTCAAATCTTTAAAAACTTTATTGCGCTATTATAAGTGTCACATTCTGAATATTTCAGTAGTTTAAAAAAAAAAAATTTCGTGTACTTATTAAATTTATGTCAACAATCGTAAATTCGGAGGTATAAATTTACCTTTAATTTTCAAAGTGCCAAATGAATCCGTGTAATATTTTTTTTTTTTGGTCACAACTCAGAATTTTTTCCTTTTTCTGCTTAGAAGTTGTAGCAATTTGAAATGTTTTATGTCCATGCTTTTCCTCAGCTTTACTCATACTTAGAAGTTTGGATTACGGAAAAACTGCTCAATTGATTTTGATGTCAATTAGTAAACTTTAGAGAATCGATGTTGTGACTATGGTTGGAACAAAAATTTAACCTTTTCCAAAATTTATTTTTTTATATAATTTTGTAAGGAAATACATATATATATATATCAGATTTTATATATATATATATATCCTAAAAA
>NC_092206.1:8489546-8491418 GCF_043381705.1 Parasteatoda tepidariorum
TTTTTTTAGAAAGCTTACCGAGTTTTAGAAAAAAGTAACGATTTCATTCGACATTTCCGTTACAAATACTTGTACTTTTTCCCTAAAAAAGTAACGAAAGTACAAGTAAAAGTACTAAATTTAAAAAGTAACGAAGTACAAGTAAAAGTACGTACTTTTTACTTGTACCGGCGATACAAGTAACGGAAGTAAAAGTACTGCCATATATGGTTAAGACATAGATCATAGAGTGTTAATTTATAATTATTTCGGATCTGAATAACCAGAGAATCATAACATAACTTATCCTTTCATTTCACTGGGAAAAAAATGTTAAAAATAAGGCGCAAATGCTTAATCGTAATCTTAATAATTATAATTTAAAATAATTTCAATAGTGATCTTTTGTTAGATATTAGATTCATTTTTTAATGAACAACAACAGGGCCGGGATAGCCTGGTTGGGGCACTGAGCCCATGTCCTAGAGGTCGTGGGTTCGATCCCCGTCGAAGACTTCAGTGTAGTAAATGGTGACTGATGCACGTTAAATCTGTCGAGTCACAATGTCCCCATGTTCCCATAACAAATCCTACCTCTGGGGGTACTGACCCAGGAGTTTCCTTGTCTTCTGGATTGGATTCAAAATTACAAGGTTACGGAATTGAACATTAGTAGTCGTAAACCCAAAATTGAGTCGACTGTTCAAAGACGGTTATAAAATAGAATTATAAAATGTTAACGTACATGCAGTTTTCTGTTAATATAAACTGAAATAAGAAAACTTTAACGCTTTTTCGCACTATGTTGAAAATAACTTTTGCAACTTCACTTGTTTCTCTCAGAACAGTAATTTGTATTTTGCAGGCACGATAATTTTCAACTAATCTGATTTGAATTTAAGTAAAATCTATGTCACTAATCTGAGATAGAGCGAGGGGTAATAGTTAAAATGATATTTAAAAAGCATAAAAAATAAACTTGTGCAAAAGTAAGAAAACCAACTCTTAAACAATCAATTGCAAATTTGAATCGTATGAAATATAAAATGAATTATCTTTCGAATTTTGGAAAAATTCTTGTTAGTCTGACTTATAAGTAGATTTTTCACAAAAAAAATTACCATGTTTTTGAAGTTCTTTATTTTAATTTTAATTATAAATCACGGTTTTGAATAATAATTAAAATAAATTTGAGACAGAGTAGTTAAAATTAAATGAATCAACAAATTCAGAGTGAGTTTTAATAATTTCTTTGAAAATTTCTCGATAAGCAGTAATATAAATAAATACAAAATTTCATATCCGGTTACATTTTTTTTTGCATTGCGGGAAATTTACTTTCAAGAAGTCCATAAAATTAAAATTTCTAAGCACCGTTTTTAAATTTCAAACAATGTATTAGATTTTAACTTGATTCATATTATAATAGTAATATTCGATTGTTTAATAAGCAAAACAGAAAGATCCCTTATATATTATAAAAATTTAAAATATGGGCATTTAAATTCATTTTCATGACAATTTAATAAAAAATGTATCAAAATTTGTCATGAAATTATGTCTACCACTGCAGCACAATGTACAATGGTATGTAAATTTAAAATCTAATGTGATGAAAACAATCACAATTTAAATATAAAGCGATTAAAAAGATATTTTTATGACTTTAAATTGTAGAATTTTGGCTTATAATTTCTTAAAATTGAACTTTTTCCACAGAAATGTTGGAAACGATTTTAGTTATTATCCGTACACATCATAAATACAAAAGAAAAGAGGTTTTAATAAAGTTCAAAATGAAGAATAAAACAAAGAAAAATGAAAGACATATGAAAAAAAGGGGGGAAATAATAAGTAAAAAAATAACAAACAACAGTTTCTCTTAATGAGTGA
>NC_092206.1:8491623-8547453 GCF_043381705.1 Parasteatoda tepidariorum
CACTCTCATATATATATATATATAAAATAGATATTGAGCTATTCAGTATGTTTCTCCTTTAAGAACAATAAAAAAATAAAACAGAAAGAGAGAAACCTAAACTGAAAATATCTACAGTGTTTAAATATGTAAAATAATTTAGACGTCAAAATCATAAAATTCATTCTAAGTTTTTAAAATAATTTTAATGAAGTATTTATTTTATTTCAGTATTATAATTTAGTATTATATTTAATTTCAATTATCTGACTCTTCAAATTCTGTATTTCTATTATTATTATTATTTTTTCTGTATCAATTAATTTTAGTTAGGAATAAAATATAAAGGGTAAAAAAAATTCATGTAAGAAATTATCTACGCCTATAAAAAGTTCATTCAACAATAAAAATAACATAAATATTATAACAAAATTTAATTAAACATATTAATTTTAAAGAATTTTATTAAAAGATATTCGGGGAGGCAAAGTACTTTTAATGTATGCATTACAGCCTTGAAGCGTGTGAATTATTAAATTACTCTCCTTCCAAAAAAGTCTTTCCATCACAAATTAATGGATTCTGACGGATCAATATTTTGAATGAATTCATTGGACATTTTAATGAAAATTCTGTTTTCCAAAGTCTTTCTGCAATGATGTAATTTTGTCACTAAACAATTTTCATAAAAAAAGGGACCGGTTTTTTATTTAATTTGACTCGCCACTTTTTTTGTGGACTCGCCCTACGGCGAGTGGCTATTTTCAGATCTAGTCTGCCAGGAGCATTTGATTATTTTTTTCAATTAATACGAAACCAATTATAACGCTTATTTAATAATATTTGAAAAATTACCTTATTTTATGTTTGTTTCTCAACATTTGTCTTCATTTTAGAGGAACCTTGTGATGTTTATCACTGTTTGAAACGTCATTTTCACTTTAATATCAAGTCAAAAAATTATTTTTTTAATCGTTTAAGTTTTTAAATTTTGAAAAAGTAGCCACTGTTCTAAAGGCTACAACTGGTCACTGACAAGCAACAAAATTTCCCAATTTTTCCCCCATTCAATGCATGACTGTTGAAAAATTGCATTGAGCAGGATAGCAATTTTTCAATACTCAATTAATGAGTTCTTAAATATATTATTTAATAAGTTTAACTCGACTACCGATGAATATAAGTAGGATCACTGCAAAGTGATGAATAATACAAGAAAAATGTTTTTAACGAGCACTTTAAATAACTTACTTTACTATCCGTGATTGATTAGAGAGAAAAATAACATCTTGTCTCGATTCCTGTTTTTATTAAAGAGCTAGGGTGTCGGCCATTTTGTACATATTTACTGGAGATAAAAATCTCGCAACCTACTCGAGTTTGGAGGACATGTTAATGCAAGAGTTATTTATCTCTTGAAAAAATATAAGTCGCGTCATATCTTTCTCCGGGTTTCATTTTCTTTATTTTTTTTTCTTCCTTTCACAGTTGTCAAATGAAAGTGGCATGGAAAGAAATAATAACAAATGTTTATTTTTAATATATTTATAGAAAAAAGAACTTAGCTACTATCTTTGGAGGAAAACCCACTGGATAATGTAATCGGTGTCTAAGACAAACTTTGATACTTTAATGTCGTAAAATGTTCTAGGAAATACCATAAATTAGAAAACCTGATAATGCTGAAGGGTGACGATCAAAATTGAAGTGCTATTGTCTCATAAAGTCAATGATCTCAGTATCATTTTAATAAAGGGGGCTCAAATCAAGTGTAGTATTAACGTGACTGGAAGCTTTTATTCCTTAATCAGTTTGCATTTTTTTCTTTATTTTAAACTCGTAAATTTAAAATGACCACAGGTTATAAAGCTACTATCATTTCATATCCAATTTGCACGTTGTTCTTTGTTCAGTTCTGACATCAAGCTTAAGTAATTTGCTCTTAACAGAAATTATTCAATTATTAAGTGATATTATTTAATACTACGTAATTAAAACTTTATTATTTATTTTATTTTATTTATAAATTACACTAGGGAACAAATTTTTGATCATCCTTATACAAATACTATACTATAAATACTTGATCTTCTTTATTTTATGTGTGAAGATTTGAAATCTGAAATTAATTTTACTCCTAAAACTAATTTTTTAAAATGGCATTTTTGGTCTACTTTTTGTAGAAATGTACAATTTTAAAAATGTTAGATGTAACAGAGGATAGCGTAAATGTCAGAAACTTCGAGAGGAATTAAGGCACATCATCATGAAGATTAAAATTGCGTAGGAACCCATACCCGAAAATGCCGTTGTATGCGGCAAGGGGCGCTTTCCATTTATGACCTGTTTAGCAGTACACAAAAACATAGTTCATGATTGGGAACCGCCCCCAGCAGATTCCTAAGCATTTTTGATCCTGATGGTGCGTCCCAACTCCCCTAGAAGTTTGTCACAACATTTATGCAACCTCCAGTTATATATGCTTCTTAATTTGCAAATTTATCCAAAAAAAAGAAAGATTAAAAATGGCATGAAAAAAAAAACTGAAGCTTGGAGAGAAACGGACTGCAGATTTTAAATCAGTGATGCGTAAGTGAAGATCTGAAAAGAAATTTTATGCAACAGAAGTCCAAAAAAAAAATTTGTTCTCTAGTGTTATCATTGAACTTTTTTTTTTTAAAATTGAAAGTAAGGATTTTTAAATGCATTTAAAAATAAAATAACAAACGTAAGCAAAAAGATTTTTTAAGTTTATTACTATTTCCCAAAAATAAATAGAATTAAATTTTTTTTTTTAAAAATGAGTAAAAAATTATTGAAACTATGAATCACATAAATAATGAACCGCCAAATTCGTAGCTAAACAAATAAAAAAAAGAATCAGGAAATCAAGTAATAGAGTTGATGAATTAAAAAAAAAAGAAATTCATTTTCAAACCATAGTATAAGTAAAAAATGATTCAGTGAATTGATACCAGACTATTTACTAATTCTTTTAATATTTTTCTTTCATGGATCTGATATTTCGTTGATTCTCCAAATGTTTGATTCAGTGATGAATCAATTGGTTTAACTCATGCATTGACTTACTGATTTGTTAATTAATCTTTTTTTTTTTTAATCTGCTCATTTATTGCTGCGTTTACTTGTAATAGTTAGATAATAAATACCATCATTGCTTACTAACTAAACTATGGTTACTTGTTATCATGATTATTAGTAATATTACCGTATAAGTCAACCTATTGTATTATTCGAATCCCTATTTTTGAATATGAGACCTAAAATTTTTGTCAGGTATTTAAGTCGCTGGAAAAAAAAATGATTATAAAAATTTCTAAAATTAAAAAAAAAAATATGAAGTCAACAAATTTTTTTCTCAAGTTTAAAATGTTTCACCTCTTGATATGATGCACATGACCACAAACTAAGATAAATAAACAAAAGCTGTGAGGAGACCACTTAACCAGTTTTATTCTACCGTATGTGTGCTTTCCTTATTTAAACCAACACAGACGATATTCTGAAATCTTTCTATACAGTATGCTATAATTATTTTAGATTTTTGGAAATATTCTTGAATAAATTATCTTAATTTTCCTTCTTACTTTTTATTCTAAATGTATTAAAGTATTGCTTCCAAGAAAAAACATTAAATTGAACAGAAAATATAAAAGAAAAATGCAAAATTAACTGTATATAACATATTAAAAATAGATTTTGAAAGGGGTATATTGATAGTCATTCATATATATTGTTATGCATTGATATTTTTCAATCGACAAATGTCCATTTTAATAACAAGTGTTTAAGTCAACTACCTGATTTTCATAAAATTTTGGAGGTTTGAAAAATCGACTTATACACCAGAATATACGAAAATTTTTGTAGATGTGAAATAATCATGACAACTTATTAATATTGCTTAAGATTACTTGCAATTAAGATCACTCATTACAATAACAACGCTGGACATTAAGC
Source organism: Parasteatoda tepidariorum (assembly GCF_043381705.1). Lineage (NCBI taxonomy): Eukaryota > Metazoa > Arthropoda > Arachnida > Araneae > Theridiidae > Parasteatoda > Parasteatoda tepidariorum. Next base: position 8,495,584 of record NC_092206.1, read on the forward strand.
TTTTATAATGAAGTTTTGATTTCAATATTTTTTCAATACTTATTTGAAACATGTGAACAATGTTTTTTTTTTTTACAATTAACTTTGCCCAGCATGAAGCTTCAGAAATATTTTTTTTTAAATGTTAACTTAACATTACATACCTGCCAACATTGGAGAAATAAAATAGCGACATTTTTTAGGCTACGAGTAAAGTTTTGATACATCATACATAATCATGTAAGTCAAAAAGAGAAATTCTAAATTGGAAATAATATAATAAAAAAGTAAGTAAAAAATATGTAAGTAAGTAAAAAATATGTAAATACATCTTTAATCTAAAGATTTTTTTAAACCATTATTTATAATTACTCGAACTATTAACACTTAACATACTGCAGTGCTGGCTATAGCACTATTTTTGCCATCAGCAAATATTTTATCACCAAAATTTTTTTTTAAAAAATTTCTTCAACAAATACAGAAAAATTTGAGAATATACAGGTAAATAGGAGATGGTGTAAAATACAGGAGTCTTTGTTAAAAATCAAGAGGTTTGGCAGGTATGACATTACACTTACAAATTTAATTGTAATAAAATATACTATTAAAAAATTAGCACAATAAAATATAAATTGCATTTAAAACTATATTTTTTATTCGATAATTTCAGTTTAAGTTAAACCACTTTTCTGTTAGTTGTTTAAAAATGTCATTATTGGAGCTCTAAATTAGAGCATTCTTACATAGAGAAAATGTGATAAATTAACATTCTGCTTAAAACATGATTTGACGTATACCATTTTTAATATTCGATGATTACTGAATTGTTAATTAGTCTAAAATAAAAATTTCCACCGTCTTCCTCAATTTTAAAATAAATCAGCAATGTTTTTTATACAAAAAATTTAATTTTATTAAATACACATAAAGTACAAGTCAAACAAAATTAAAATATACAAATATATTTAAGCACAGTGTTGGCAACAAAAGAGATGTCTAGCTGCATGATTCAGTCTTCTAAAATAGTACAGACTTCTGTACATATATTCAACAAGTTTTTATTTTATAAAGTCTCTGTCATGCTAACTTGTAAACAATTTAAAGAAGATGCCTATCAATTTTTCAATGCTTGATTTTTGCAATATGTTTCAGCCTATGAAAAAAAAAATTAAATTAATAATATTAGCAACAACAATTGCATTCATTTTTAAATCATTAAAAGAAAAATTACAATGATCAAGAGATTTTAAGGACAGAAAAAGGATTTTACTTCGGCCACGTTAACCAATGAAGAATTACAAGTGCAGAATTTATTTATATATTCAGCAACTAATTTTTATTGCATTTTTTTTCCATTAAAATGTCTTTTATTATAACTTAGTTACCAGCTAAGTTTTTAATTTTAAGGTTAATATTTTTCAAAATACTTACAACCTAAACATTTAAAATTTGGTAACTAAGTTTTAAAGATAAAAAAAGTGAAAAAAATTATACAAAAATATTAGTAACTGAATAAATGAGGAATTTCGTACATAATAATTATTGGTAGGTTAACATGGAGAAAGTAAAACTTTTTTTCTGACTTAAGAGGACCTTTAAGTAATGGGCATAAATCAAAATGGCCCTTCTCTTCTTTACTAATTGCCTAAATTTTATTTAAAAATAATAAAAAAAAATTTTATAATACACCACTCTCTGTTTGTAGCCCTCAGAGGCATAAAGACTTAGATGCACACTCCTACAAAATTTATAAATGTGCCTATTTAAGACTTAACACAATTTCTTTTAAATGATGATGAGACAACACTATAAAGAGACATTCGGATGTTTCATATAATATTAACAAATGCGATGGAAAGGCTTACAATAATTATATTCAAAATTCAGATAAAGGTTATTTTTACCTGTAAAGTGAATTTTAAAAAATATCTTATCACAGAAAAAATATTTTTATTGAAATTCGTATAATAGGGGAGCACAACCTTAAAGGAATGTAAGTCTGTATGCCCAAGTATTTAGACATGCTGAAGGCAATTATAATAAGTTTAATGTAATCATTAGTGTTTCAGACAAGATTCTTATCAGTTAACTTAGTAATATATTTTCATAAGATTAAATTATTTTAAATATTTATTTAAAACTGAAAAAAACCAAATTGATACTTTTCAAAATAAAACTATACATATCTTTTATTAAAAAATAGAATGACAGGGGAAAATTGCATCACGTAACACATCAATGCATTATCAATAATGTTTTTGAATGAAAGTGGAAGAATCACACGGAAATTCAAAAACATGATTGAAAAGTAACTCTGATTAACTATGAAATGGATTAAAACAAAGAGCTTCAAAAGGGGTTACAATTGTTTGAAAATTCAAGCATCATAATTTTATTGTATTAAAAATATTGTGATTTTTTAAAATTTTCAGCAATAACAACAGAAAACCTATTTCGTAATGTTTCAGAGAAACCTTTTTTTTTTCTTTATTAAAATATGGGTTGATAAAAGAAGTTTTCGATTGTCAAAGTCTTAATTCGATTTTCAATTGAAGCACTCCATGAAGGCAAATGTCTCCCAATACTTGATCCAGGAGTTAACTTGTCTTCTGGATTAGGTTCATATTTACTAAGTTACAGAATAGAGCATTGGTAGCCGTAAATCCAAAATTGGGTCGGCTAGACCAAACTTAGTCTACACAAGCAAAGATTTATTTATTCTAAAGATTAGATTTCGAAAATGATTACCTTGCAAGCAGCTGCATGAGCTGAGGATTTGCACCAATAGGATGGACCAAAAGTGCATTTGCTACCACCAATCAAATGGACGCTGGTGGGTGAACGTGCACACAAATCAATATCCTAAAAATAACAACAATTATCAATAAATATATAGAATAAATAATAAAAAAACTGATACGTGAAAATTATAATAAAATACACTTCCACAACATTATATTTACCTATTGTGTTTTATTTTATATATAATATTATATTATTTATATATGTATATAATATTAGCTTATAATATTTTTTATTCATTAATTTAGTAATATTTTATTCAAAGTATATTTTTTATGAAATGTTAAAATTTTTTTTTTGTAGTTTCAAATAATGGACAAACAAAAGTAAATCCATATTAGGGTGTCTCAAAACACACTTCTATTCAGGTCAAATTGTTCTATATTCATTAAATTTTGAAATAACTGTTACATTCTAAAATAACAAACTAAAGAAAAGGAACTTCTGAACATTTTGTTTTTATCTTGCAATCAACATAGTAAATAAAAATGACCCAAAGAAAAAAAATTCATAAAAAAATTCTCTGTAGGAAATTAAAGTAGTTCATTGTTTTAAACATAATAAAACAAAATTATACTTTTCATAAATTTATATCACTCAACGATTTATTTCAAGAATATTTATAAAACAAAAATTTTACATTAATAAAAAATTATTATTACACACTATATTAAAACTCACTTCACCTAAATCAAAATATTTTTCACCTCATATATTATAGTATTTAATTGCATCGATCTAATCTCAACAAAAAAATGCTGATCAAACTATATCTAGAATTCTCTCTTTCCAGGGTATACTGCTACATTTTAGATTTTCAAATTCATGACTTAACGAAGTTACTATTTTCTTTGACAAAAACACAACAATAAAGTTAAAAAAGCATTAGAATAACATTAATTGAAATGATAGGTGTAACCAAAACTGTTATACTTTGCATCTTCAATTTATAGATTTTAAATTTCAAAAACAGAGTAAAGAAAGAGTTGGAGCAATAAAATAGCTGAAAAAAATACAAAAGCAAATATTTTTTCTTCTTGCCTGTAGAATTATATTTTAAAGAAACTTTTCTTGTTCATCGGAAAGGAAAGAAATGCTTCTGATTTTTCTGTTCTCACTTTGGAATTTTAAAAAAAATTCGCCAATTACTGGCTTGCTTCAGCTAGAATTTTAAATTGATAAAATAAAAATAAATAAATAACAAAAATTCTGAAATCACAGAAGTTGATAATTCGCTCTAGAAATTATGGTTTTTCTTTCATTTTTTCAAAGAACAACATATTTTTTAAAGAACATGATAAAAACATTTTATATTTTAATAAACTATGACTGTGAGTGGGAATTTTGTTACAAATTCAGATATTCGAAACGCCATGAAATTGGGAGGGGGGTTTAAATCCCATTTTAAAAATTTATTTTTCGGTGACCTAAATCCATGAGTTATTGTTTAAAAAATAGTTAAAATCATGACATTTCATAAAAAATTTTGTTCAATTCAGAAACTCATGAATTTCCAGATGAACAGATACCCTGAGTTTACCTAAATCAATTTTTTGTCACACATTATATTATTTAATTGCATCTATCTCCTCTCAAAAAATAGAAGTAATAAATAAAAACTGCACTAACTAAATCTAGAATTCTCTCTTTCTTACAGCTAACTTTTCATTTAAACAGATTACCTGGCACACTTGTTTGCTGTCTGCTAATTGACCAATCATTTGCAATAAATAAGGGCCGTAAGTTTCAAGCATGGTGGCACATTTGTCTTTGAAAGAAGAGGGTAAAACAGTGCAAACTTTTTCAACAACTTGTGTGATTTCCTTATCAACATCGTCTTCCTCCAGCAATTTGTCCAAATAATCCACGACAGTTGTACACACTGAGCACTCATCCAGGCCGAACTTGTTTAATTCCACGTCTGAAATCATATAACATGAAGGCATTAAATACAGTTCAATTTGTAATAAATAATGAGTTGTATTTCATAGTCAATTATTTTATCAGTTGACATTCAAAATCTAAGGAAGATGGGGTAAATTACAACTAATGACAGTCTTTATGTAAAATATGTTGGCTATAAAAGTGGTTAAAATAAATTACAGAAACAAGGCATAATTTTATAGCNTTAAAAATTTCTACTTTGGTTCGCTACCACTAGAAAGAATTATTTTCAAAATCCTCATAAGTTGGAGGGTATGAAAATCTAAGGAAGATGGGGTAAATTGCAACTAATGACAGTCTTTATGTAAAATATGTTGGCTATAAAAGTGGTTAAAATAAATTACAGAAACAAGGCATAATTTTATAGCAAGTAAATAAAAAGAAGTGTCATAGAAATAGATGACTCAGGAGATAGAGCGTTCGGCGTTAATGAGGTGAATCGGGTTCGAATCCCAGTGATGACCGATGGATACGAATTCCGCATCCAGCTAGCACCAACCTCAATGCCGATGTAAAATATCCTCAGCAATAGATGGAGCCTGGGTTAAGAGTCCCTTTGTCGCCAGGCTAACCGTGGGAGGTTTTCTCCACATGTAAAGTAAATGGCGGTTAGTTCCCTCACGAAGTCCTCCATGAGGGCGAATTTCTCCCAATACTTATTCTAAGAGTTCCATTGTTTCCTGGATTGGGTTCAAAATTACAAGGCTATGGAGTTGAACATTAGTAGTCGTAGATCCAAAAAAATGGGGTTGGCTGTTTAACGATGATTATAAAATAAATGACAAGTGAAATAATTGATTAACACTTAATTCCCTCATCATTGCTAGCAAAACTGAAGAGCAAACAACGAAAAGAAATGTTATTCAAAATAAGTCTATGGATATGGTATTAATGTATGTTATTTTAAATAAAAAATATAATACAGAATTTTTTTTAATGCTTTTCCATGAAAATCGCCTATACCTTTAATGTTAAATTATCCTGGATTTAATTTACCCTTTTAAAGAAAATCCAGCTTTATACGTTTTTCTAACAGCTCAAAATCATTACTTCTCAAAGAAGCTCACACGAACTTTTTCTGAGATTTCTATTTCTTCTTCAGTAATATATTTTAAGAGACTTGCTTATTAACTGTTTTCAGATTCTTTCAATTCTATTTATTGTCCTACTGTCTGTGTGAAGGGATTTTCCTTTTTAAGTAAAAATCAGAAGGACGGTCGAATAGACAAGGCATGGGAAGGGTAGCTAAAGGAAGTAGGAGCTTGAATTGTATAAAATAAGTAAGAGTAAAATTGCTATCAGCAAACTTCATATTTGAATCTTGGAACTATCCTATCATTTAAAGAAACTGCTCATGAAACCATTTATTTTCTTAGAATCCGGTGACATACAACATACTTTTAAAGCAAAATTGATGTTCTAAAAGCAGCAAATTTAATTTATACAATGTTGGACAGTGTTGACTAAAATGCACTAAGAAAATTTCTTGGTATCCTACGGTAACACTGGTTCTTCGGAATAAAATTGCATGTTTGAAGGTCTTCTCAAGTCGATGACGAGTATATAAACAACACACATCTAATCACTTTTTAATTCCCTCAATATCTGATTTAATGCCGGCTCCCAATGATATCGATGAAAACGATTGAAGAGGACAGAAAGTATCGAAAAAATATCAACAACATTAATATAGGTGATTACAAAGGAGAATACATAGAGGTTCAAAACTAGAGTAAGAAACAGGCACCTGTAGCTAAACTGCCTTTCAAAAACCTAAAAAATAAGTTAACACAAGCTAATGATTTCTAAAGAAAATCTTAGAAAACAATTAAAGAGAAGAGTTTACTTTTCTCAAAATGAGCTGAAGTATTTGAGCAGAGCTGAGCCTTGACACAGAGAACACTTGGGTCAATTTCCTGAGCAATGAGTGTAAGAAGAGATGAGCCATATTCATCAATAAAGGCACCACAGTTAGTCTCGAGTTTTCCAGGTAGAATTGAACACACTTTCTTCACCACATTCTTCAATTCACTCTAAAAATTTAAAAACATTTCATTTATTAAATCAAGGTGTGTAGCCAAACCTTTCAACAAAAAATAAGCACCTTTAGAGTACTTTTTAAGCACTCAAAAAATATTTTTCAGCACTATATACATTAACAAAATGCTAAATAATTTTCAAAGACTTCACATGATCATGAACTAGTATCTGACAGAGAACTCTTTTCTTGATTATATTAGCCACCATAAAAAAAAAATCGAGAGATTTTTCGGTTCGATTACACAGAGTGGAAAATGAAGTCTGAAATTTAGAATATCTTGCAAAATGCAGCAGAGTGGCAAAGGAGAGTGCTAGAATATCACTGAACTTAGTTCAGCAGACGCACACGCGGGCTCGCAAGTATTTAATCGAATATGTAACATGAGTGGCGCTATCATACGTTTCCGACCAACAGTACACCAAAATGGATTGTGAAAACTGTGAATAGAACAATGTGAAAATCATGCTATTGCATAATGCGCAGTGAAAATCAACACGGTTAAGGAAAAAAATCTTATTTTCATAAAGAAAAAATTAAGCATTATTTAAAAACATACAATGAAAAATGCACATTTAAGGGCTTTTAAAAAATGAAAATAAGCACCTTTAAGCACTTTTTAAAAATGCTACGTACCATGTAAATAGGTGTCCAATGCAAAGAACATTCAAAGGTATAAAAAACATAAATTAAGATTCCTATTTTGTACTATCAATTTGGTTTAGTTGATTTAGTTTCAGCTCTTAAAGTTTAGTTTATTAAAATAATAATTACTTGAGTCTCAGGATCCATGAGTTCATTTTGAAGATAATGCAGAGCTTCTTTACAGCTTTCACACTCAATATCTTGGACTAAAGTGACGGGAAACAGCAAATTAGAAAAAATGTGCCAGATAAATTAATGCTGAGCGTTAGTAAAATTTAAAAATAATAACACTCCAAAAAAAAAAAAGCTCTTTCAATAGAAAATGTCAAAAACTTAAATATTTCTTTATGTTTATAAATTTTTTTTTTCAATATAGAAATGATTTGAATGTGAAAGGTTTTAGGAAAATAACTAATTGTTCATAAATTGAGACTTCAATATAACAGAGTTGGTAACCGTATAAATAAAACCTACAGCTTATCAATGAAACACATATAGAATAGTTTTAAGAAGCTAACTATTTAATATTTTTATGAAACTACCTTATAACATTATAATAAGATTATTTATTGATGTAACTATTAAAAGGATTTTGAATTTTTTTTTAAAGAAAACAAATTATTAGTGAACAAGAATTACTTAAAATTAAATGTTATATAGATAGGGAAGAACAGAAATGTTGATCCATAGCTCATGCTGATGCATTATTCACAGTCAAATAAGCATTCAATGCTTTCAAGTAACTATAAAAAAACATCCCCCAACTGAATATATGGTTGAAGAAACAATTTTTTATCTTTTTACACAAAAAGAGAAATATAACAATAAAATTTACTAATTTCGAAAAATATATTAGAATAAGCTATTCAATAATAAATTTAAAGTATGCAGTAATGAAAAAAAAAATTTATATGTTAAAAAAATTTAATGATAATCATCCTTAAATATAAACATTTATGAATATGGGGGACTATGAAACGGTAAAATATCTCTTTTAAATACATACCTGAAAATCATTTTCTAATTATCTAATCAAATTTATTATACACGACAGAAATCACCGTTTATAATTTTCATGTATATTTAATTCTCATATATATTATCATGCAGAACCCACAATACTAGAAGCAAAAGATAATGTTTAAAAATTTAATAGCATTCATATTAGTATTTGCAAGATGTCTAGTTCATAGCATGCAAAGATATGGTAAGTGAATGTAAAATAAAAGAATAGATAGGAAGGTTTCGTGTGTTAGTTTGAAAGAAGGGCAAAGAAAACTAAATTAAGCAATCTCTAAGCAGCCACCACCAATAAATAAAAGGTTAGTAGTAGTTAGTATCAATATACTGAAAAAATAACCTTTTTCTAAACTTTTTAACTGGGTTTCTGATGGGTGTTCAACAGCTAGAAAATAATAAAAAAAGTATTCAGCAAAAAAGAACTGAGAGAAAAAACTTACATTAAAATATCTATATATATATATTTATTTTACTGCATTACCTCATAAGACCTACAATGTACAGAAGTTAATCTGTTTCTTGGGAGAAAAAATTAGACATCAAATTAAAAAAAGAATTTCTTTGACTAGGGTGGTCATAAACACTTATAAATAAAAAATTCCCGATTTTTCCAGACTGAATTTCTCCAATTTTCCCTTTGTGATGGCAAAAATTTTAATATTAATGTATCAGTCATACCTTATTAAATATAACTCAAACATAAATTTATATTACAAAACACATACATGAATATTAAGAAAAATATTTGGAAAAAGGTTAATTTCCCCCCGACATTTTGGATGTGTTAAATTCCTTGATATTCTTCAGACTGGTAAAATTTTCTGACATTTCCTATTATGTGACCATCTTATAGACAAGAAACAAATGAAAATAATAATCAATTATAATTCTTTTGTGAGGAAAAAATTTAAAGTTGATTGTAGGAGTTCAGATTACTATTCATTGTAGGCTTAAATTTACAAATAGTATGATTTATACCAATAGTTAATAAAACATTGCTAGTATGTACATCGAGATAAAGTAGCAATAAAAATATATTTTGACAACATATGAAATATATTCCTTTTCTAAATTTTGAAATAGTTCCCATGAGAGGCAAATCAATCACACTTTAAGATATAAAATGAGTTATAATCACTATTCATCAAGCGACAAAGAAAAAGAAATTTGTTCAAGAGGACCGCAGGAGAAACACTTAATGGCAAACTCACCTACACAATTAATGACATCAAAGTTATAGTGAGTTCGAGTAGAGTAAACCATACAGTTTTCGATAAAATGTTTTTAAAATATCAAAGCAGGATTTTGCATCAAGGAAGAACTTGTGCCAAGCATTCTCACATTTTGAAAACATTTTTATATGTAACTTTATGGTGTAGTTCAGCTTCTCTTAACTTTAAAGTTTCTTCTGCATTACGGCATAATTCTTAAATAAATTTATTGATTTAAAGTATACTTTCTTTTTAGAAAATACATTAGAAATAATAAATGACACTCACCAGGGCAAACATTCAAAGCTGCACACACCATAGTTGGGTCTAATTCTTGAGATAGCAGAGTGATCACAAGTGCTGTATACTTGTCAACAAATGATTGACATTTAGCAGCTATTTTGGAGGGCAGAACTGAGCACATTTTCTCCAGAGCAGCTTTGATTTCCTCCTTTAATTACAATTATAGCATTAATTATGACATGTTTATAACTGTTTAGTTCAAGTAGATACTCTTTATTATCAATCAACAGATAGTGGATCACTTATTGTTTACACAGAACATATGTTAGACAACTTTCAGTCAACAAGAAAAAAAAATTACTAGAAAAATTTAACTTTATTCTACTTTTAAATTTTACATCTCACCACCTTGAGATAACTCCCCTAGCCATTTGCCTGAACCCGTGGCAGTGACTATGGTAACGAGGTATGACTATTTCAAGAGGGGGGTGTGGGCTCAAAGCTCAGGACATGCTTTGGCTTGGATCGGAGAAAGAAAAGGGAATCTTTTCCTTCAATCTATTGAGTTAGCCCTAGAGTGAAGAGAAGCTATCCTCCGTGAAATGTGCTATTCTCGTTTCCATAGCAGCAGGCGACCTCAGAGTTAGTAGCGGGAGGATATCTTACTGTAGACACACTATACCATGAAATGTTATTTTGTAAGTTAAGTTTTTTAAATAGTTTTTTTTTAAAGGATTGAGAAACAGGACAATTTTATGTCCACCCTTTATTATTTTTTTGCCACTACTTTGTACAGTCAAGTTCTACTTGGTTTAACTTAAATAGGAAATAAATGGAAAAAAAAATTTAAATAAAAATTGTCCCTTGTTAATTGTAAGAAACATAAAATTAGATTCCAGCAATTGCTGATTTGTAGTCGTGTACTACTTACTTCAGTTTTCTCATCTTTAACAAGATTTTCCACTTCTGTAACAGCTTCTTTGCATAAGTCACATTCTAAACTTTTTAGTCTCTTGGGTTTCTCTATTCTTATGGAGGCTAAAATAATAAAAAAAAAAGAATGAAATACATGAAAAAATAATTTAACACTCATAAAAATTTTATAATCAATTCACGTAGAAACTACAATATAATGAATGAGATGGCATATTTTATTTCTACTTTATTGATATTCCAATTATTTATTTAAATATCCAAGATCTCAATGATGATGTTTAGAATTTAAATATGTTATTTCATTCAAAGACTTACTTTCAGTTCTTTGTTCATAGAATTAAAATACTTAATATTAACATTATATATTTGATTTTATACCCAGAGCCCTTAAAGTTTCTTTCCGTACAGACTAACCATTTAATATTTGTAAAAACACAGTCCTTCAACTGCTTCTTTAAAAAGTAGTTTTTAAATTAAATCTTTAATCAATTTATCAATTTTACTTAGGAAAAAAAAAATCTTTTTTATTTTTACCACCTTGTTTGACGGAAAATTTAAGCTCAATAATTAAAATTTGCTTTCACAAGGGTGATTGTGAATTCAAAAAATCCTGAAAATTTCTTAAGTAAAATTATTAATGAAACATTTCAAAAAATGTCCTTAAAATTTAAATCATTGATATTTTCGAAACATGATAGTCAAAATAAATTATATGCAGTATAATTTAAATGAATGATAATGTATAAGTTTCCTTTATCTCTAATCATATTTATTACTCTAGCTGAAAAAATAATTATAAATGAAAGAGACGCCAAGTATAAATTTTAGTTCTAATATTTTTAAATAAAATATAGAAGAATTTTTATACATAAATGCAATCGATATATAAATGCGATTTCTTGAAATTTCTGGACCTTGGATTTCCGGAAACTTACGAAAAGTCTGGAAATGAGGATTTTTTCCGGAGCACAATCAGCTCTGCATTTAAAAGGTTAAAGTACAGCATTTTATTGCCATAAATTTTTTTATGAAAAAAAAGTTAAATTGTAATTAAAAAATATTTAAATGCAATAAATATAAAATGAATAAAATTACAAATTATTACATAGTGGACACAAACATTCAGAAAAAGTTTCCTGACTTTTGCTTTATTTTGACTTTCGTTTTTTGTTGAATTAATTTTTTAGGTTAGCGTCATTCTTAAACATAAATTTTATTATAAAACACTTATTCATGCCATTTGAGTTCATTTAAAATTAAAAATTCTTTTAAGCTTTTTTCTTCTTTTTTTGAAAAAATATATCTTTTGTTGTCGTTTACCTCCCATCAGGTCTAACAGAGTCAGACCAGATAGAAGGATCTATTGATATACAAAAAAAATCATTAACAAAAAGAGAAGATGCTTGCATTTCCTCCCATATAAGTTTCAAACAGTCAAAAATGTGTTTATACATTTCCAAAATGACTCTTAGGCACAGAAAAAAAACTGATTCCTTTTCCTTTACAATTAGAATATATAAATTACAACTGACGACATTTCTCTAGATTTTACAGGATTAATAATTTTATTTTTGCCTGTTCTCCCTGTTCTGTGTGACCAGCCTGTATTAATATGCCAATTTTTCATTTGAATTAAAATAAATGAAATAAAGTATGTTTGACTTACAGGGGCAAACTTTCAATTCAGCACACACCATTTGAGGGTCCAATTCTTGAGTCAAGAGCTCTATCAGAATATCCGTGTATTGATTAACAAAGGTCTCACACCTTGATGCGATGGAGGATGGCAAGTAAGAACATACTTTATCAAGAGCAGCTTTAATTTCATCCTAAAAACATAACACAAACTTAAGCATTTCTTTTTAAAGATAGAAGACTAGGAAACTGATTTTACGTTGTCTATTTCATACATTATTCCACTTCCTACGCCCTTTTTTACAAGATGAAAATAAGAAACAAAATTTCCTTGTATTTTTGCTGAAGAAACTTTAAATGAGGAATAGCTTAGCATACTTAAAACAAATAATGCTATAGTAAATGAAATAGTTTAGTATAGCTAAAATATCATCCTTAAATATCCCATATATTGAGCTTTGTACTGCTCACTACTTTTAAAAGACAAAAATAGGAAATAAAATTCCCTGTATTTTCCCAGTTTGTAAGAAAAACCTCAAAATTCCCTGTATTTTCCAGGTTTTTCCCTATTCTACCTGTTGAGTGACAATCATGATCCTTTAATATACATTAAATACACACTGCGACAATATCCAATACAAGTAGTGACAAACATATGACAATAGGAGACAACACACTCAGGATATTTTTTGACTGTTCTTTAATTAATATACAGGGTGCACAGCCATATCTTTCAACAAAAAAAGCACCTTTTAAGCACTCAAAAAATATTTTTAAGCACTATATACATTAACAAAATACAAAAAAATTTTCTAAGACTTTGCATGACCATGATAAAATAACTAGTTTCTGACAGAGAACTATTTTCTTGATTATGTTAGCTGTTATAAAATGATCCGGAGATTTTAGTTTGATATCAGAGGGTGGAAAATGAAGCCTAAAATTGAGAATATCTCGCAAAATACAGCAGAGTTGCACATGAGAGTGTAAGAATCTCACCAAACCCAGCTTAGTAGATGCACATGCAGACTCTTAAGTATTTCATGAAACATGTAAAATGATTGGTGCTTTCATACGCTAACAACCGACGGTACACCGAAATAAATTGTGATTGAATGAATTGGGAAAATGTTGTATATAACAATGTGAAAAATATGTTTTTACATAATACAAGGAGAAATTCCCTTTTCGCAAAGGTATAATTAAGCACTTTTTAAAAACATCCATTAAAAAAGCCACTTTAAGGACTTTTTAAAAAGGCTAGGCACCATGAATATAACTGAATGCTCCTTTCACTATACTCTAATAAAATTGCAAAATTTTAAAACGACAAAGAGATATATAATATTATCAATATGGAATAAAAATGAAGTGTTAAATGTTGATAAGATCAAGAATAAAGGTAATAGATGTACCTCAGTTTTTTTGTCTTTAACCATATCTTCTACTTTACTCACAACTTCTTTGCATAGTTCACATTCTACATCCTTAATAGGATTCATCACTCTCTTTACCAGTGATTCTGTACGAGGAAAAAAATTAGAACAATTTTATAAGTAAATTAAGATGAATAAATAAGATACATTTGCTGTTTTTTTTTAAAAACTCATAAATAATCTATCAAGTTAAAACAAGGTAGCTGCCAACATAATACGTGCCAAAACTAAAGAAATAATATAACAGATATTTTACTAGCAATATTTTTTAGACTACGAGTAAAGTTTTGATACAACACGCATAATCATGTAAGTCAAAAAGAGAAATTTAAAATTGCAAATAATATAAGCACTAACATTTAGCGAAGTAAAAAATATGTATATAAATTTTAATTTAAGCAAGATTTTTTTAAACCATTACTTAAACTATAAATACTCAACATACTGCAGGAATGGCAGTAGCACCATATGTTAAGGAATAAGAGAAGTATTTTAACAATCAGCGGATAATTTACATTGCCAATAGAGGACACAATTTGAGAATATACAGGTAAAAAGGAGATAGTCATAAAATACAGGAGTCTTTGCTAAAAAAACAGGAGACTCGGCAGGCATGCAATACGGACAGGAAAAAATCCAGTAGATTTTTACTGTCATCAAAATACAAAAATTTTATAACACTAAAAATGGTCTGCTATATTTTCCATTTATGATTGACAATAAATGAACCTGAAATGCTTTTTTTACTATGTTAACTCATAATTTTGAATATACTAACAGACAAGTAATTTATTGTGGATAATAGAAAGAATTTTTATTAAATGGGAGTTCCAAATAAAAATAAACTGAAAATTTTAGATTAAAATTTAGAAAATAATAAACAAGCTTTAAACAGATTACTATAAATGAGGCTAGCTTCATTATGCAGAAGCAATATTTTATTAAATATTCAAGCAAGCCATAAATTGTGCAAAAATTTTATTTCAACAGGGACTTTTTAAAGGGGACTTACTCAGTTTTAATGAATTTTCTAAAATATACAAAAAGAAGGAGAATTTTTGTTTAACCAATAGACAAGAGGAAATTGGAAAAATCTGGTAGCCTACTGGTAAATGCAGTAGAGTTGACAGCAATGAAACTATAATATTAATAAGCAGTTGTTTAATGCCAGTTTTTTTTTATCTAATCATTAATGACTCCAACAGATATTGTTCAGTACAGCTACTGAACAAATAGTTCAAAATTCTTACTGTACCCAATCAAAAAAATAAATAAATAAAATATTTTTAAAAAATGGTATAGTTACGATTTTAAAAATAATGCAAATGAAGCATTTTTACAACACATAATAATTTTTATAACAATTTTGATTTTAGCTTAAATTTATGAAAACATTTCAACTATATAAAGTTTAAAACACTGAATTTTAAGAATTAATCTTTTTTATAGAAGAATTTTTAAATGTATTGCTTTTATTTATATAATGAATTAAAAATTTAAAATCTTTTTTTTCTTCTACTAAAAAATAAATTTAAATATTTAACAAAAAAAGAAACCAATACAAAGAAAACGACAAGAGTTATTTTTCAGGATGTATTAATGATTAAATGATAGCAATATAAAAATTTTAAATAATAAAGTTATTGAAACCTAAACATTATTTTAACACATCAAGATGTATGAAATTAAAAAAAAAAAAACATTAGTGATTTTAAGGGATCACAGTACCCTTGCAACATTTTTTAAAAAATATCGTATTGTGGATGCCTGGCATGCTCCTTTAACCCTGTAATTTATAATCAATAATTTATCTTCAAAAAATAGTTTAAATGTTAATTTTTTTTAAATTTTCAAAAAAATTGAAAAATTTCTAAATTTTTAAATCCTTAAGACTTTTTTATTTTAACATATTTTAATTTTTTTTTTTTCTTCTTAGTGATGAAAATATTCAATAACTTCCTGAAAAATGTAGATAGAGAGATGATTTTGTTGCAGTGCATTTGAAATAGTTTGAAGTTTTATTATAAACAATAAAAAATATCGATATTTTGGTCATTTTGACCCCGTAAAACCTATTCGCTTAATTCACAATGAATTAATGCTTAAAATTACAAACCTGGGCAAATTTTCAGGATGCCGCAAACACTATCTGGATCCATTTCTTGAACGATAATGCTTATGATGGTATCAATCTCTTCATCTACAAATTTTTTACATTCGGCAGCAAGTGATGAGGGCAAGCGAATACATCCTTCTTCGAGGAATGTCAAGATAATTTTCTATAACCACAAAACATTAAAATAAAATAATTACAAAAGCTAAAACTACCAAACAAAATTAAGAATTAATTTAAATTTAAAGACAAAATCAGAATTTTGTAGATTACAATGCTAATGAAAAATTAATTATGAAAATACGAAAAAAGAATATAAAAACAAAGCTTTTCAGTAAAGCGTTACTACTTTTGAAGCTAAAGTAAAGTTATTTTAAGTTGTTAAAAAAATATATTTTTCTAATTTTCTTTACACGGCAAATGAAAGAGTGCACAGCATAAGACACTGAAAGTAAGCACAACTAAATACGAAATTTTTAAAAAAATTTATTTTTGTTTGTAGGCCAGTAATTTCAGAAATATTTTTTAAAAAAACTAGTTCTACATACTTTAGAATTTGGATCCTCAAGTTTTTGTCTGAAGGAGGTCACAACACTTTTGCAAACGTCACATTCCAGATCTTTGACTCTTCGGGGAGCAGAAATTCTCGGTTCTGAAATACAAGCAAATATGAAAAATGAGTATAAGCATCACTAGCCTAAGACACTCTCAGTTTTTAAAATTTCTCAAGAAATACTTAAACTTGTTTCGTAACTTTAGAGATGTTTAATTCATGCGATTTTTTATACTTAGCAATAAGGTTTAAAGCTTTCACAGGTTTAGGAGATCTACAATAAATTAAAGAAAAAAGAAGTGTTCATAACACCCTATGCCAGAAAATCAAGCAATAAGCTTGCAACTTGTATTGATTACAAATTTGTTATTTTTAATAACTGTATTAAATTTTGAAAACCTTGCATTCGTATATTTATAAAAATACGGACACTTTTTTGAAAAAACAAATTTTTTGTCTCACGGTTTTTTGAAACTTTAAAGAATATTCAATGGAATATGAATTAAACAAAAATTTGGAAGAATTATTAAAAAAATTACTGATTTAAAGAAAATAGTTAAAAACTGTGCAAGATATGAGTATTTAAGTAGTTCTTTTAAACTGCAAGCACGCAGAAAAAATTTTGAAAAAAATTTTCTTCATAATTTTGTAGTGAATCATATTGAATGAAAAGTTTAAATTGAATATCTTAAAAATTTAAAGAGTCTCAAGTAATTTTTTAAGTTTTTTTACCTTTTAAAAGAAAACTCAAAACGATAAAGGTTCCACTAATTTCATTTCAGATAAATAAGTATTTCTGTATTTAAAAAATGTCAAAAGCTGAAAGTGTTAATTCTATTTAATATTTATAAAGATATAGCAAAAAAAAAGGCAAAAAAATTAGTATTTGATAGAAAAATAACAACTAACGTAATCAATACAAGTTACAAGCTTATTGCCTGATTTTCTGGCATAGGGTGTTAAAAAAAAATACTTGTTTTCTTTTGTAATTTATTGCCTGTCTCTCAAACCTTTGTAAGCTGTAAATCTTGATACGTGGGAAAAATCACATGAGCTAAACATCTCTAAAATTATAAAACAAGTTTTTTGTGAAATTTAATAAAAAATGTCAAAAACTGAAAGTGTCTCTTCTAATACTGTCGTGTAGTGTATGTCAGTACATGTGGTATTATTTAAGTCCCGTTGCTCTAGTAATAATATCTCTTTAATTTTTACTGTGTTATTTCCGTGTTTGTTTCTTTTCAGATTCGCAACTAAAGAAGCGGCCACACATGCCACCATGACTACTCATAACATTGAAGTGAATGATCAGAGAGTGAGGTGTTTGTGGGCTAAAGAAGCTGGCAATCCCAATAATCAGCAGCAACAGGTGGGCTTAAGTCTCAAGGTGGCTTGCCAATATCAAAATTAAATTATTCAATGCTCCAAACATTTTGGGAACTTGTATTTGCAGAAACTTTTAGAACACATCCATTATCCAGCAAAAAGAATTTTCAAATGAAATTAGTGTTGCCATTTAGGTATATTAAATAAAGTGTTTTTTTTTTTTTTTAATATCTCAAGTGCTTGTAGTTTTCCTCGTATGCAACGAGTTCAAAAATCACTGCTTAATTCGTATATTTTTTATTAGAGTATTTGTTTAAATTAATATCAAAGAAGCCTAGATGTTAGGGGACGCAAACAAATACTTAATTGAGTAAAAAGCTAACATGTTCAAACTCTGACGAATCATTATCAAGGCCACTCTTAGTAAAGATTGAATTAAAATCTTTAAAGCTAGTTATTGGTTCTTTTAAATTTACTTCAACTATGATTCACCTCAATAATGATTCTTCAGATTTTGATAATTCTCCTCCCCTTAAATATTAAGTTGCAATCCCTGTTGACTATTTAATATTAGTTTTGAAATACCTTTTGAAAAATATATATTAATGACTGGGATTACCGAATCTTTGTTTACATTGCATAATTGTCAGGTGTTTTTAAATTAAGTTTAGTATTAAGAAGCTAAAGAAGCTAATTTCCTCACTGCAATAACTGTTGTTTTTAATTTTCCTTTTCAGGAACTTGTAATCAAACAATTATATATTTTTTTTACCTGTCTAAATTCTAAAGTTACAAAATAATCTTTCAAATATTTTAGGAGAAATCAAAAAAATTTCAAAAACTGAAAGTGTCTCTTGCATTATTTTGGGGTAGTGTATGTTATCTAGTAGGAAAAAAAATTTATCAACTAAAATATTTGCATCAAATGGAATTGAATAACAGAAATCAATGAAATTAAATAAAATATTTAGGTACAACTGATTTTTGTTTTAAAAAATTTCTGTTTTTTGACAAGTTTCACACAGTGATAACTAAAAGCATATACAGCAAAGCATTTTTAAAGTTAAATGTCTCGAAAGAAATCTATAAGAAAAGATTTACTCTCTATTTTCATTATTGAGCACTGGAAAAAAATTTATAATTTATTCATTAACATGTTATACAACATTAATTTGTTATTTGAACTATATTTATAATTCAGACATGTAAAAAGTATACTTCAATTTCTTTAGATGTAAATCAGCATGAGACTAAAGATTGTTTAATTAAAAGTAAAAAATAATTTCAAAAATAATTTATAACTGATAAAAAAAGAGAACTTAAGAAATAAATACCTGAGCACAATTTGAGAGCAGGACAAATGTTATTTGGTTGCAACTCTTGTTCTAAGATATCAATGAGAGCATCAATGTTGGAATTGAGAAAATTAGTGCAATCATCTCGCATGCTTTGAGGTAGAACATTGCAACCTTGATCCAACAGATCTTTTAACTTTTGCTAAAACAAAAAAATTTAGAATAAATTCATCTATCGAGTGCAAGTGCAAAATAAAGTTGTGGAAAGAAATTTCATTATACAAATTGAGGTAGAATATTACAACCTTGATCCAAAAGATCTTTTAACTTTTACTAAACAAAAAAATTTTGAATAAATTCATCTATCGAATGCAAGTGTAAAATAAAATTGTGGAAATTTACAAATGGTAAAAAAATATTGTACAAATGCAACAAGCTTATTGAAGAAAATTTTCCATTTAATTTTTACCTATCAACACAGAAATATTTGTGATCAAATTTAACAAACATAGTCATAGTAGAATTTTTTTCTTTTTTTTTTCAAAATGCTAAATGCACAGAAATGATAAAATGAAATTTTCGAAGAATTCAGGCAACGTAGAACTCATTCATTACCTATTGCATCTTATTCTACTTAGAAGGCAAGAAATGAAGATTTAACAAATTTTTACATAACCAGGGGTGAGTGTGGGCCCAACTCAAAAATCCAGAAAATTTCTTGAGTAAAATCATTCAAAAAATTAATATCTTTATAAATTTAAATCATTGAAATATTCAAAATATGATATTCTAAATGAATTATATGCAGCATAATATAAATGAATAATTATGCGTAGGTTTACTTTCATCTCTAATCACATTTATTATTCTACCAGAAAAAATATTTACAAATGAAAGAGAAGCCACGTATAAATTACAGTTTTAATATTTTTAAATAAAATATACAAGTGATATAAATGTATAAATGATTATTATAAAAAATCATTTATACATTTATATCACTTGTATATATAAATGTGATTAATGATTTCTTGAAACTTCTGGACTTTGGATTTCCGGAAACTTTCGGATCACAGTGAGCGAAAAATCCAGATTTTTTCCGGATCATGATGCATAACTTTATTGAAACAGTATAAAATGGTATAGCATAAATTAACAGATTAGAACAACTGTCCAAAGGCAAACAAAGTGGGTCTCTTAGAGCCAGGTCAGGTGGTCTCTTAGAGTCAGGTGGTCACTCAAATCGGGTTTCATATTTCCCTGATTTCACCAAGTTTTTCAGGTAAAAATCTCCAGGTCAGAGTGTTTTTTTCCCCTCCCCACAAAGCGTAGAAGGGGTGCTAAACCCCCAAGAAAGGTGCCAACATTCTAAAGTTTTTTTAAAATTAAAAATGTTATTTTTTTAATGTATAATCTTGAAAAAATAATTAGATTAGATTTATTATAACAAAATAGGTTCCGTTTTTCTTTTTTTTTAACTTTTCATGCTTTGTACAACATTAATTTTTAATAAATTAAGATAGATGTGGAAAAAATAATATGTTTAGCTAGTAGAAAATATTGTTTTTATAGAATACAAAATGTTTTCATATACTGTTTCAAGGATAGGACAATGATGGGTTTAGTTTTGCATATACAGTATTAACATATCATAAGCTTTTATATAATCCATTTTGTGTGACACAATACATAATTAAATAAACAACAACAAGCCAATGCACGATCCCACACCTTTACCTCACCAAAGGTATCTATCAGAAATATGTTCGCAATCAGAGAGACAAGAGTAATTGGGGAAGGTCTGAGAAACATTCCTGAGGATGATCTGAAGACACGCCATCACAATTCTAATCCCTCGCAAAGGGGATGGCTCCCATGCTTTGATATCCCAACGGCCTGCTTGCAGGAGCAGTCGAGCAATTTACGGTAGAAAAATTCGTTGCAAAAACTAAAGTAATATTTTTTTACACTTTAATTTTTCCATTCAGAGGTTTCTCCTGTGACGTCATTTCCATAGCCATTGCTGATGTCTCATCGGCGATGTGACATCATCATGTTGACCACCATGACATCATTATTCAACTAAAGAACTCCCATAAATGTATTGAACTAACACAAGTGTGATTTATCTTATGGTGGTCAGTTGAAATGTTGACACTGTGGTTGTAAATGTTGGCTTTTTCGAAGGGTGCTGATGCACTGAGGGAAATATATCTTATTAGTTTTTGAAATGTTTTTCTTGTAAAGAACTTACTTATATTTTCCACCAAATTAAAGAATTTTTTATTACTTTTATTGGGACTTTGTTACTTATTTGAAATCATTCAAGTAATACAATAGCTCAAGATTGTTTGTTTTGATCATGCAGTAAATCCACTGCCAGCCAGGCGCTCTGCTTTACATTAGCGATATTTTCCGGCCGGTTCAATTTACATAACCGCCCAACAGAGTTTAACGAGAACTAATACCGTACACCCTCAGTCCCGACGCAGACTGAACATCTAAGTGGTCACCAAAACTACTTACTGGCCGCAACCACTGATGCTTGACTTCGATGTTCTAGTCGGAACCATGTTTTTACAATCATTCTACTGCTGGACCAGTCATTGCAAAAATTTGAAACTGCTTTTATTTCAAAATAAAGCATGTGCTTTGCTCATTAAGTTACCTGGCTTTCCAGAATTGTTTCACTTGATTGGCTTGCATGGTTTTCTTGTGCGAGCATATGCAAGTATTAGAGCAATAAAATTTTATCCTTTGCTGTGTAGGAAATTAATATAAAATGGTAGGGAAAAAAACTTACTTTCGTAGCAGGGTCACTAAGTTGCTTTTCCACTTCATTCATTGCATCTTTACACAAATCACAGAAAGGACCTTCTTTTTTCACATCAATTATTTGTTTCAATTCTAAAACAAATAAATATTCAATAAACAAGAACTTTTTTCTTAAAAATCAATACACTCTTATTTTACACAAAATTGATCAAAAACTATGTCTTGATGTTAAGATGGAATGAGACCAGCAAAAAAAAAAAAGGATAGATATTATTTTTAAAGTTCAAAATACTTATGAATTCCTTTAAATAACAAAATTTTCTAAATGTAAACACCTTAAACTATGTTTATTTTCTAACTTTTGTCACCACTTTAAAACATTTTCCTGAAACTATGACTTTTGCTGAATAATTTTATCAAATTTCCTTGATGCTTGTTACAGGCTGCAAAAATTTGATTACTAATGTCTCATTCATATACTTAATAAAATAAGAAACTCGATATTAAATTTAACAATTTTTTTTTATCACACACACACATATACTGGGTTGAGTTAATGTCATTGTATTTTTTTTCTATAATTTTACAGTCATATATTTATATAAAGGTTAATCAATGATATGTTCTTCTGTTATTGTTCGGACAGCTTCACAATTCCACGTTCGTAGAAGGACCTACGAAAAACTTATGAGGGTGTTGATTAGCCTCATCAGAAGTTAACATTATTCCAAGCAAGGAGTTTTGAAGAAAGCAAAACAAGTGAAAGTTTGGCCATGTAAGGTCAGATGAGTATCCAAGCTCCAATTACTTTAGGCTAGTCTCCAAAGATGTATGTGGTCTCGCATTGTCGTAATTGTGGTGTCGATTGACGAGCTCAAGTGGTTTCTCAATAATATATTTGTTTAATCTCTTTAGTTACCTACAATTGATTGTTTCATTCTTTGGTTGGAGTTCAAGAAACACCACATCCTTCCAATCTCACCACACCGAGAGTATAACCTTTCTCTAATGAAATTCTGGTTTTGAAGACATTGATGGCTATTTTTCACTACAGTACTAAAACTGTCTGAACACCACATTGTTCTAAACAATCTTTTTCGCGTTACCAACTACCATTTGTTAAATGAAAGGTAATTTTCTTCACATTTCATGAGCATATTACATATGTTTACTCGTACGGTCATATTAAATTACATTCTTCAAATTCATGAGAAATGGAAATTTTGAGCTCGCTTACGTGACTCTAGATGGCTGCAGATTAACAGATGGGTAATCAAACACTTTACCCAGTTTTTTACTAGCTTGATGCATGTTTTTCTTTCTACGGAAATAAAACAGTTAAATAACGCTTATGTTCCACATGCTATGATAGTTTCCTGATTTTTTTCAGAATGATAAAATTTCCTGACATCACATAGTTATTATGTTTACTTGTTAATGAAAAATAAAAAAGACTGCTAAAAATAACTATAAGAAATAGTAGGTAAAGCATTATAACTACGGTAGTATAAAAGCAATTCAAAAAGATATGTCACTTCTACTGAAATGTAAGCTAAAACAAGATGGACTGTTATAGAAGAAAATGATGTATTTTTAGTCTAAAAACAGTTATATTTACTTACCATTTCTTTTGTCATTTAATGCGCAAGCTTTAACATTTGAGCACAAATCTTCAAATGATACTCCCTCAGCAATAGCATACTGCATTCTCATTGAGTATTTCTGAGTTATTCTGGCACAGTGATCTGGGTACTCTACCATCCATTTACCACACACTTCTCCAATAGTATGTCGAACACCATCCTAAGATTAAGTTCAGAATTCACAATTTCACTTTAAAATGTTCTAACTTAAATATATGCTACATTAAGAACCGAAAATGATTTCCTTTTTTAAAATCAGTAAGAAAGTTAGCTAGTGCTAAAAAATACTAATAGCAAAGCCAAGGTGAACGCTAGTGTTTTTTTTTTAAGGCGGATGTGCATTTTGTGATGCAGAACACATAATTATAACTGTGTGACATATAGCAATAAAATGATTACTGAATGGTTAATATGAAATATTTATACTCATAAGAAAGTTCAAATAATTCTGTTTTACATTCTTTTGCTACTATGAGTGTTGTTTTTTTTAAGTACAAGTCTTAATATATATAAATCATGATTAAACAGAATAAAATAAATATTATAAATTTAATTTTGTAAGTTTTTTTATAAAATTGGAAATTTGGCCTTATGTCCTAAGTTAGCCCATATATACATTAAACTAAAAATATTGATGTAAGATAAATTAATAAAATATTAACAAAATTTTATTGGTAGAACATTCAACCCATAATAATAAAAATTACATTTCTCAGATCCTCAGTAATATTTGAAAAATAAAATTTTAGATGAAAAGAAAGCATTCGTCAAAGACAATTTAATAATTAATGCTATATAACAGCAAAATACAGCTTTGGACTGTTAGCAAC
The DNA here is from genome assembly GCF_043381705.1 of Parasteatoda tepidariorum. Taxonomy (NCBI): domain Eukaryota; kingdom Metazoa; phylum Arthropoda; class Arachnida; order Araneae; family Theridiidae; genus Parasteatoda; species Parasteatoda tepidariorum. The sequence continues at coordinate 8,520,011 of NC_092206.1, forward strand.
TAGGTTTGCGCATGTTTTTACAAAATTAACAGGGTTGAAGGATTATTTAAATTGTAATTTAAAGCTCTTTTTTTTAAAAAAAAAAAAAAAGATCAGTTCAAATAATTAAAAAAAAAATCCTAAATCTTTGTTTTACATAAATAAAATGATTTATTTGGCGGAAAAAATTATATAATTCAATATGGATGAATGTTACATTTATGATATTTTTTATAATAATATGTTACATTAATGATAATTTCTACAATAACTTTCATTTCAAAAGATATGGCACATTTTCAGCAATATCATTCAAAAGAGATAATTACCTTACTCTTATCACCAGCCAGATCAGTTTCTAGGTAGAAAGAAAATGCTTTACACAGGGCACATTCAGTATCTTGCTCCAATATAGGATGGACAAATTTCTCCAGAGGGAGAAGAGGCTCTGTGAAAGGAAGAAAACAAAATCATTTAATTCAGAATAAATGTTTTCAAACATGCAAAACATATAACTTAGCTCCAAACTGCACAGATTTCATATTTTTAAGCAAGTTTTACAGTTTAACTATGTTCCAAATCTAGTTTTTAAACATATAATTTCTTTTAATTGCACAAATTGTTACTGTTCAATTATGCAAATAATCCAATAAAACTGTTTTACATTTAATACAATTAAAGTAAAAGCAAACTGCACTGTATTTAACTTTGTTCCAAACACATTCATTTAGGTTTAACATGTATGGCATATTAATAATAAGTACATAATATGATGTTTTTGCTCTATAAGAAATCAAAATTCTACTTTATTCTATTAACCCTCAAAGCATTGAGCACCTAGGTAAACCTGTACAAAAATTTCTTGCAGCCAACTACTTTCCCATTCAATAACATCTGGAAACCAATTTTTTGATGCAGAATAGTCCACAACTGAAAGTTAGGAAAAAGCTGGAGCTTAGAGTTATTTGAACAGTATTAGCTTATAAAATTTTTCTTGGTTAGATTTTCAAGTAAAATGCATAGGAAAATAGACTCATCTGACAAAAGATTCATTAATGATATTAAAAAATTTTATATTCTTGTGTTTAGTTTTATGGAATTTCTTGAAAAAAAAATTAAAAATCAAAAAATATTTCTCGCAAAAATGTTTATTTATATTGTAAGTCAAAGCAAATCTGCACAACATTGAAAAATTTGTCACTATCTACATAAATATAGGATTGCTTTAAAAACTTTTTCTCGTAATTGCTACAAACTATTCATCTATACATATAAAAAGTTCTTTTTTTTGTTAGGTTGTATAATTTTTTATTACTGAATCAATTAACTAACAAAATAACTTGAAATAACTATGGGATAGTATTAAACTTACTTTTTTATTTTATGTCTGAGAATTTTAATGTAAAAACCTATCATAAAAAAAATCTGTATTATGGAATAAGCCCATTACTAATAAGTGCATCACTTAATTTGTTAAAGCATATATCATGAATTTAAAATAAATAAAAATAAATAAAAGAAGAAATATCGGAACAAGTTTGTTGCAATATTTAAATAATTATTATCAACTGATCAAAAATTAATAATCTACACAATAAAAAAAAGGTCATTTCATTCACTGGTTAAAAGGTAAATAACAAAGGTTAACTGATTTGGATAACAATAAAGAATTAAGGAAAGGGGAAGAAAAAATGAAAAAGGAAGCGATAACTGTTATATTCACTGATATAAACGAAAGACGTATCTATATCAGTAATAAACAAAATGAGAACAATTAATGATATAACCAAAAAGGTTAACGAATTATAATAAATTTATCAAATTAGATAAAAAATATGGGTCAAGGTCATGTTAAGATAGCCTGTCTCAGTTTATATACAAGTTAAACCTTTTGCTTACAAGTTAACCTTTTTTTTAATTTTAAAATACATAAAGTTCAAGTTTTTAAAATCCACTCCTTTTTTTATAAAAAATAGATTTTAAATCATTATGAATGCATCAAGAAATGGAAGATTTCCTATAAATAAAAAAAAATTATGTAATAAATCTGGGGGGTTAATGTTCTACATTTGAATACTCTAGATCAATATTTTTAAATTAATGCTCTTCTTTTTCCATACTACTTTTCTGAAAATCTATTCTTGAAATGAGATTCAAATTTAAATAAATATTCTTTCCAGCTCATAAAAACCCAACATTATAACTTAATGAATAAAAGATAAAGGTTTTAAAAACATGTCCTTTTAACAGTTTAAAGCTTACTTTTTAAAATGATTATTTTCAATTTATTTTTGTAAATTAAGATATGATACATTGCATCAGAACTGGTAAAGTATTACAAAATCACGTTCTTGAAATATGAATTAAATATTCGTCAGTAATAGTAAGAGATATTAAGATATTATTGAGAGGAAAAAAAAACAAAACACTAATCCGAATGATTGTTTGATCTATGTGATTATCACTAACATTAATATCATTCATAATATCAAACATATTTCAATTTTGCATTTTAATATTGCAGATAAATATTGAAAGACACTAAACTTGACTTCAGATTATATTTCAAGGGGGAATTAAACTTAATTCATAACTTAAATCTTCCATATCCTTACAATAAATATCTTTCCAATGATAATATTTTAATAACTTTATATGCTTTGAAAATGTCTTAATTCAGATTTTTTTAAGTTTACTACTAACATCATTTTAAATTATTTTGCCAGTTAATTGATTCACTAATAAAAAATTATACAACCTAAAAAAAAAAAAATTTTAATTTATAGATGAATGAGTATGCAGAGATTAAGAGAAAAAGCTTGGAAAGCAATCCTAAATTTATGTTAAGATAGTGACAAATTTTTCAATGTTTTGCAGATTTTCTTTGACTTACAAGATAAATAAACATTATTTGCAAGAAACATTTTATTTGATTTTTAATCTACATTCTGAAAGATTGCCATAAATATGTATATCAGGAAAAAAATTCAAGAAATACAATAAAAAGAAACAAGAATACATACATTTTTTAATATCATTAATGTATCTTTTGTCAGGAGTTATGGTGGAAAAATAACAAAATAATGTTGTAAAGGTCATAATTAATGCAAATTTGTCTACAAATTTGCACAAATATGATCTCAAGAAAATAGGATTTCCATAAAATGTTGGCAGAGACATACATTTTGGAAACAAACTTATCATATGATATAAAATCAGGCTTTTCAGAGACGCTTACAATTACTAGCAATGATTTTGAATAGCATTTTATGTTATACTCAAAGATTTTTTTAAAGAAAGCTTTAAAATTTGTAGTCTTTTCTTTAAATTATTATTTTGGTTTACTCGCTACACAACCAAACATTTGACAAAAAATATAAATCTACAGTAAATTATAAAGTATAGTAAAAAAATATAGATTTCGAAATTTAAAATAACAAGTTTAGGTTTGAACCAAAGATCAATGGCAGTATTTCTCTTTACAGAAAAATCTCTGAAAATCATGAGTGGTTTATTTAATTTTATTTTAAAATACATGTGCAAATGTAAGGTCAGAAAAACTATGCTTTCTAAAATTCTGTAGATTAGCAATTTTAAAAGATAATATTTTGTATCATAAAAGAGAAGAAAAAAGGTTAATAAAAAAAAATAATAACGAAAAAAAAATAGGTCATCATGGAAAAGTCTAACAATTTTTATAAATGGAATACTTAGAACACAAAAATAATACTTAACAAACAAAACTGCATTACGAGAAAAATAAAAACTTAAATTTGAATAATTTTACATTGTAAATTTTTTATCACAATTATTTAGTTATAGTTTAGTTATCAAATAATTAGTTAATAGTTTAATCATAAATTTTTTTTATCACAATTATTATCACAATAATTTATATCTCCCACCAACACAACATCATTCAATCAAAGTCTTCATATATTAATAGGGCTTACGGAAGATATCATTGGTTTCTTTCATTTCTTTTTTGGTCAGAACATTGGCAGGAAAGAGCTTGACAAGAGGAATGATGTCCTCTTTGGTGATCTTTTGAGCTGGTTGAAGCTTAAATAGTGGAACTTTTCTACGGGGCTCAAATGCAGGAATGACTTTTACAAGTGGTGTCATTTTAGAGCATGAGTCATTACCACAAAGTCCAATAAGAGTACACATTCCTTTGGTATCCTGAAAATAGCAAAGAATGCACCTCATTCTCAAATATGTATGCTGGGAAAATATTTTGAAATTTTGTTACAATAAAAACAAAACAAATAAGAAAAAAAAGATGGATTTTTTTTTCCAAGAAAAAAGATAAGTTTAGAAACAAATTTTTATTTTTTTTATTTTATTATTAACTAAACTCAGAGGCGCGACAGCTCTCGAGGGTCAAGGCCTACTGTGCCCATCTCAGTTTTCTTCACCTTGGGCTCTGGGGTACAGGAGCAGATGTTCCGGTCAGGTGGTCAGTCGAACGCGGAACCCCCAGTGTTTAGTTTCCAAGCATGCTTGGTACTCATTTATCGATTCAACGAAGGGGTGAAAGGCTGAGTCAACTTTGCCCGGCCCGAGGATCGAACCAGGGACCTGCGGCACGCCAGCGCGGAGCGCTACCGCTCAGCCACCGGGCGTCATTTTAGTATTGTACACTGTAAAAAGATAATCCTTTTTTTTTTTAAAGAGGGGCTTTAATGGCCTTTACAGTAAATACAGTATTGTAATTATAATAAAAATTTAACTCCATAGATAATGTTGGAAGATAAGAAGAAAAAAAGACTATCTAATTTAAATAGAGTAGAATATATTTTAAATTGATCAACTACAAATTATTGTACAATACAGAACCCGTTATCCGGAAATCAGAAAACCGGAAAACCAAAAAACCGGAACGAAATCCGATTAGTTTTCCCGTCATTTTAAAAAAAAAAAAAAATTTTTTTTTTTTCCTCATAAGATTTTAGAATTTTTCGTTCTTTTTTGAAAGATATTTACCTTACCATCATTTTGGAAATAATCATTAGTGTATTACTTCATTGTTTTTTCTTCTTTTTAAGATTATTTCCAATTTTTTTTCTTTTTTAGTTGGGGTTTAACTATAAAAAAAAAACAGCTTTTTGTAGCGATTCAGAAAACCGGAAAAAAAAAACAGTTATCGGGAATATCGATGGTCCCGATCGTTCCGGATAATCGGTTCCCTACTGTACTATTATTTAACTTCATTATCAAAAACATTTTTTTTTCTCCAATGAACGTAAATTTCTATCACTTTCACCAAAATCTTAATAAACAGAATATAATTTTACATAGAATATCCTCTAGCGATTTATTTTTTTAAAATGAGTGTCGAAGAAAAAGAGGAGGAAAGAAAATTTAGTTAAGTTTTTCATACATGTTTGTTTGATTTATTTAAAGCTTTAAATATACAATAAAATTTTGAAATATTTCAATTCTGTAAATTAAAAAAAAGCTTACATAATCAAATTTAATGAAGAATAACTAATGTTTGAAGTAGAATTATTTATCCTAGCAGAACAACTAATGTCCAAGACATGATGAACATTTGAAATGCTATTAACATACATTTACACATAATTTAATTTGATTTGCTACATAATTTAACTTCTTTTGCAAAATAAAATTATTTTTCATTTAAAAATACAGCACTAGTTAAAATGGTGAGAATGGTTTATTTTCCATGATAGCTGCAGAACATTTGTAATGATTAGAAGTTTTGTTTCGGAACATTAAATGTAATACTGCTCCTGGTTTTCTATTTAAGAATACAAAAAATATATAGTAAGCATCATTTAAAATCAGTGAAGAAATTCATTCATAGAAACCTCAATAAGCAAATCCTTATTTTTTTAAAAAGAAGTTTGAAAACTTTCTTTTATAAGCAAATGAATATTTTAGGATAAAAAGCTATTAAAAATAACATTTCAAAAACTAAAACAACTTTTAAATGCCAAACATAAAATAATTTACACAACAAAATTAAACAAGAAGCAATAAGAAACCCAGATAATTCAACTTACCAATTTTCTGATGTAATCAAAGAGCTTGTCATAATAATTATTGACAAATGAGGTGCACTAAAAACAAAAAATGTACATAAGTACATCATTCTAAATCAGCTAAAGAAAAAGTATTTTAAATTTAAAAAAAAAAGAGTTCTTGGAGAAAAAAAAAAGAGAATATTTTAAGAACTTAGAAAACTGTGAAAAATAAAAAAAAAGACAAAAAAAAAAAAAAAAAAAAAAAAAAAAAAAAAAAAAAAAAAAAAAAAACCTATAAGTGTGTAAAAAAATAATAATAATAATAAAAAAGATTAAAAAGAAGAATTAAAAAAAGGATTAAGAAAAAAAGACAGTTTTGAAAATCAAAATTTAAATTAAGAGTTTCAGAATTCTGCTTTCAAAATCTTCATGTTCGAGACTTATCCAGCATGAATTAATAAGAACTTACCACAAAAACAATATATAACCAACAATTAATAATCTAGTTAAGTATATAGAAAAAATACCTTTGTTGAAAATGATCCAGTGTGTTTGCAGAAGTTCAATAAGGCAGTTCTAAATTCTTCCTGCAAATAAAAAANAAAAAAAAAAAAAAAAAAAAAAAAAAAAAAAAAAAAAAAAAAAAGCCATTATTAAAGCCTGAGATTTAAAAAAAAATATATTGTAATCAAAACTTTGGAAAATGTTCATCAATTCAACATTAAATAAAATGTCTTTGTATAAATGTTCAAAATACCAGTAATTGATTTTTCCCAAAATGTAACATTATCAATCTTAAGTGAGAGAACAATGACTGTTTGTAGTGTACTTTGTGTAACAAAATTAATCAAGATATTATAAACAAACTTCACTTTCAACATTTTCTCTCTTTTATGTCTAAAACTAGCTCCTAAAATAGTCTTGAAAAAAATATGGGAAACATAAACTCTTAAACATCAAAATTGGGTAACAGTAATCAAGTAAGTGGCTCTATCTCAAGGTTGCTACCCAAAGCTGGAAAAAAAAATTTTTGAGTTTTCCCTGTACACATTATACATAATATACTAAGAGGAACACAACATTGACTGTGCTCTTGTTGGCTATATTGGGCTAACTATATTTATTAGTTTTAATTGCAGGAAAAACTTATAGAAAAAAAAAAAAGGAACGGCTGAACATCACTTAACACATTCGCTGCCACTAAAAATGATATTTCAATCCTCAGAAGCCGGATTACAAAACAGGGTTTTAATGTTCCTTATATTTTACTAGGAAAACCTGAAAAACTAAGAAATATATTATTTTCCTGTTTCGAGAGCGTTTTTTTTCCCGACGCTCTGGAGCGTCAGTGGCACACAGACTCAACCTGTCTTCGTGAGTGCCATTGAAGCTCCAGCGGGTCTGATCAATATTCTCAGAAATTACTGGCATATTGCATAAAATAGCAGCTTAAAAGGAATAAATCGGACTACCATTCAAGTATATGTAGTACCATTTATGAAATAATACTGAAAATATTTACAAATAATAAGCACAATATACAGATATTGGCAGTCACATAAAAAAATTCAAACAAAAGTTTTGAAAACCAACCACAAAAAATAAAAAAATAATGCTTGACTAGCGTGCTGAAACAACCTCTCCGTTCAACTACCAAAGCCACACTAACGCAGAGCATATAACTTATCATAGTCGACCGACACGCTTGCGCATCGTCAGCACAGCAGAAGGTGCCGCTCTGATGCGCTAGTGCGTCGGTGGCAGCGAACGTGTTAAATAATGCTAATAGCATTAAATGAAATAGTTTAGTATTGCTGAAATATCATGCTTAAATATCCCATAGATTAGACTTTAAGAGGTCATGATTTTTTAAAAGATGAAAATAAAAAACAAAATTCCCTGTTATTTTAGGTGATTTTTAAATTCCCTGTATTTTTAACATTTTCTCTGTTTTTCTTGTGAAGTGGGAACACTGTTTCTGTCATTACAGTTTTATCCTCACTTAAAGTCTATGTTGAAACTAAAAATCTCTGCTTTATATCCACGTCTTTATGGGTTCTTTGTTTCCGCCTCTCACTTCCGATTTAAAAACCTAAATGCTCATACCAATAAATTTGACAAGCCTGTTTTTTTCAATATGTTTAGCTGCTGCAACATAATGTTTCCAAGCTTTAGATAACAACAGTTTCATGTCTAAGCTTGATAGTTTAAAGTGATTTCTTCAACCTCATCACAACTTAGACAAATCTTAACAACTTAGACTTTTTTTTAAAAACATAAGTGTTTATAATTTTTTTTAAAACATAAGTGTTTATGACACAAGTGTCTCCTATAAAATACGAAGCATATGATAAGTTTTATGATAAAGCTTACATGCATAGCTGCCAACATTGATAGGAAAAAATCCAGTAGATTTTACGAAATGATATGAACTTCATGATAATTGTTGCATGATGTACTAAATATTTTACACATAGGAAATTTCAGGGATCTTTACAGTCATCAAAACAGAAAAATTGCAATATTGTCCAGTTCACGGTTTTGATCGCTCTTGTGTTGCTAATAACAGTCAAGTGTATACATGGCAACATTGTGTGTGATCGAGAATGAGTAGCAACAGCGCGAGGAGGTGGATAATGTTGCAATCACAAGTAGCAATGTGGACCATCCATCGAAGTATGTGTGTTCAAATCATAGTGGTAATCATCATTCTGCCAAGGTAGGTGTGTTCATATCAAGTCCGAAAGTTACCAATGTGGGGATAGTAGATATGCCAATATCAACCTTCATCTGTGAAAAGGTACCCCAACATAGAATTGAGTTAACATGTATACTATTGAATTGAAATTGTAATTTTGAAGTGGCAGACACACTGCATTCTTTTTTAAAATAATTATAAAATGTACCATCATTTTACAATGTACTTCATGAATTGATGATATTTCTTAAACTTTTTACAAGCCATTGAAAATGCTAATCAAAATCACATTCGCAGAGATGACAAGAATCTGCAATAGAAACTCACATGAAGCATAAAAACTGAAACTACTTACTTCAGTAGTGTTTGTTGTCATCAAATCCTTAACGTGTTCCAAAACATGGTAACAGAATTCACAGGTCAGTTCATCTTCTACTTTTGGGTTTTCCTATTGGAAAAAGGTTAAAACATACTCTCTTAAGCACAATATTAAGAATTGTATCACACAGAATAGCCTAAGAAAATAAGTGCCAAACTACGAATTTCGAAGAAAAAAATTCGAGTAAGAAGAACAAAGAGTCAGAAGTCACAAGTTTGAAAAACCACTGAAAGAGGGAGAAAAAACTTAATTGATTCAGAAAGGAAAGTTAAAGTTTTTAAGCTCTGAAAAAAAAATTGTGTTTTCTTTCGTTTTTGACTTTTTTATTTGTTTATTTTAAAGTTTATTTCAAACATTTACAAATAATTTAAAGATAAATTTACATATTGTAAGTGCATTTATTGTGTTTGCTTTCACCCTCATTATGCAAATGTTTTTGATTGGACATTAAATATATGCTTGTATGTATAAGACAGATCAAGATTAGATATATATATAAACGTATGGAACAACTATAGCTGTTTTATGATGTTCATGTATACTCACTCTCGTGGATTGTTTTCCTTTTAAAAAGGTATGCGATGTTTCAGTTCAGTCATATTTTTTCCTTTCTTAATAAAATTCCTTACTAAGTTCAAAGATGATATTTTCATTATGCTTGGTTAACATTTTCCACAACGCACTCAACTTTTCCGGCAATAAGTTTGTACGGATGAATATAGAGTTAACAATAGCAAGATGGTTTACTGCGCCAAACAAAAACATTTTGGCGTATTCAATGTTATATAGAAATGAGATATCACTACGTTTACAAAAAGAAAGGATATTTTTAGGGAAAATAAATAAACAAAACTAGACTTAAACTACATCAGGGGTTCCCAAAATATAGACAAAGAGATCATCACTGACCAATCTGGACCACAGTAGCATTCATGACACGCTAGGTATCTGACAAACCACAGTTAATTTTTATCACATTGTAAAATTTACAGCATGAATAAATCTTACAAAATAAGCTAAAGAAATCTGTATAAAATAATGCTTACCAAATCACAGTTCTTTGTACAAACTCCAGCAGATATACATACGGTCAAGGCAGGCTATAAAATATAAAAATAAAAACAAAAAAAACTGTTTTAAATATAAATTAATAAAGTTGAAAAAAATATATAGTATGAATAACATTAATTTCCAGGAAAATCAAATTTTAAAGAAAAATAATTATGTTTACATTCTACAAGTAACAGTAGAACGTTTGCTAGTAGAGTTACTAGCTCAGTAATAGAAAAATTTCTTTTTAAAATGATTAATACATAACAATTTGGCATAATACTACTTACAGTGGCTTTTAAATAGGTATAAATATCAGGCATGTAGTGTTTAATGACCAAGTCACACTAAAAAAGAAAATATATATATATAAGCCGAAAATAAATATAGACTACTATAAAAGAGCTTTAACTAACAAAAAACTTTATAAATAGTTCACACATAATTATTAAAAAGTAAGAGACGCACTTAAACGCACATTGCAAATGGAAACATAAGAAATACTTACTAAATAAGATGGCATCTTTTGGAAACAGAATTTTTCAAGGTAATTGGCAACTTCAGACTTAAAAAAAGAGAGGGAATTATAAACTACACACATTAGCCAAAAAGAATTAAAACAATTCATTGTAATTAAATGTTACTTAGAATTTACACAAAGAGAAGAGTATAGTACATACAACATAAAATATGATATATAAAGATATTAATGTAACAGATTCAACATAGAAGAGAATAATAAAATATACTTTAATATATACTTAATTGTAAAGTTAATGAAGATCATAAAACATTTTTAAATTAGAAAAGTACTATTTAGGTTTTTGTTAAAATAGCTAAATATTAAAATAAAAATAATAATAATAATAAATAAATAAAAGTAAGCATTTTAAAGGTTTTTTGTTTTGTATAATGATTGATCTACATTTTATTTTATAACTCTGACCTTTCAATTTCTCTTCTGCCCTAACTGTTGTGACTTTTCAAACAAATATGTTATTAGGGTGTTCAAATGTTATTCAGGTTCACAAATGTTCTTCAGGGTATTCAATTTTTTATTTTGTGCTTTGTGCAAAATTTTAACTAGTATTTAAAATTAAATAGCAGCAAAAAATAAAGTTAAATACTTATATCCTTTTACATGTAATAATTGCAACTGATAATTTTTTTAGATATAAATTCTGACACCAAATATGATAATCATAGATATAATCATATGATTCTACACACTGGAAATTTTAGGAATTTTTAAGGTCAATAAAATACAATAACTTCATTACACTAATAAAATATAAATGGTTTGCAATATTTTACATTTATGATCACTCATAATTTTGAATAGTAATAGACATTTAATTCATTAAAGATAGATTAATTCTTTAAAGATTTAATTAATTAAAAAAAGAAGTTCTGAATAAAAATAAGTAAAAAATTTTAGAACAAGAAAAAAAATAATAAATAAAAAAGCTTTAAACTGATTACAATTCATTATGTATACTTATTTCAACATTTAAACAAGCAATAAAATGTGTTAACATTTTTTTGAATAGGGATTTTTTGGGAGGATTTACTCAATTTTAGGGAATTCTCAAGAATGCACAAAAACCAGGAGAAATTTTATTAAACCAGTAGACCAGGAGAAACTGGCAAAATCCTGCAGTGTTGGTAACTATGGAAAAAGTCTAAAAAAAAAGTTTCATAAACATAGGACTATCTAAGAACCTGTGCAAACCCTGCAAAAATTTTCATTTATTTGAACACTTACTTTATTAAAAAGTAAGCACTAAATAAAACACTTTTAAATAAAGAAGTTTGTAAATCAAGTTTTATCTTACTTCAGGAGTATCCTTCAAAAATCTCTGGGCATCAGTTACTAATGATTGACATTCAGCACATTTGGAAGCTTTGTCCTTTGAAAGAATTATTTCTACAATTTTCAATATACGATGCTGCAGAAGAAAAATGAAAACAAAATGTTTAGAAATAAATTAAATAACTAATACTTAAATGCAAATTTAAAAAAATTAAATCACAATTAGAATCGTCACTATAGAAAAAATATTTAAACAAAATTTGTTACAACAAATGAAAAAAACCATGAATTAGATTTTAGTTCTATTTAAAAAAATGCTAGTTCTATTTAAAAAAAATGCATGTAAATTTCTTTGATCTAAGGATAGTCAGCAATTAAGTTTTAATTAAAAGAGCACCTTTAGAGAAAATTATGCAGTTACTGTAAAAATTCGGAATTCAAATAGTTAATTTTTTACAAATATCAATACATATTTTCAATATTTACAAAAAAATTTAAAAATTACTTTTTTTAAAAAAATTAGTACATATAAAACTTAATAATAAGGTATTAGTGTAAGGATAGTTGTTTAAAATATAGCTTTAGATTTTCTTTTTTTTTGTTATACTAATTGGTTTAGAAAAAGGATTAAAATTTAGACAGCTTTACATTTTAACTCACAGTTAAAAGTTATTTACAGGATTTTTTTTTCATTTCAGTTGCCTACAATTAAACGGAAAATAAGTATGAAGACATTAAAAAATATTTTTAAAAAAATCTTCAATCATAAAAAGTGTTAACTATAACTATATAAATAAGAAACATTAATGAAGTTTTCACACACAGCCTCAGAAATTAATAAGAACAAGGGCTATTGAAATAGTTCTGATGCAAAAAAAAATAAAAATTTATAGGCTAAGGTAAAAGGTTTGATAGTAATTAGAAGATACACATAAAATATCGAAAGTAAACTGTTAACAGGGTTCGTTCTAGGCAGAGCAGGGCGTCCCATTTTATTTCATTTTATAACCGCCATTGAACAGCTGGCCCAATTCTGTTGTTCAACCCCATAGCCTTGTAATTTTGAGCCCAATCCAGATGACAAGGGAACTCCTGGATCAAGTATTGGGAGATATTTGTCTCCTCTTGCATTATATAGAGAGGAAAACCACAAAAAACTCCCATGGTTCGGCTGACGGCAAGGGTACACGAATTGTCTAATACTAAAGATATTTTATATCAGCACAGTGGTCAGTGCAGAATTTGAATCGACCAGCCATCGCTGGGATTTGTACCCAGTTCACTTGATTGGAAAGCGAGCGCTCTATCCCTTGAGCCACTACAGCATTATGGATGCCCTATGAAACCTGATTATACGCTATATTAAAGATGGGGAAAAGGTTACCAGGATTTTTTTTTTTTTTGTACATCCATGTGGTTTTCTGATGCTTTTTTGGCAGTAATAAATTGTGTTTCGGCCGTGATTAATCTTTTTTTTTAATTGATTCCCAATGGTTTTTAACATTCCAACATCTGACAAGAGGATTTTGCACTTGAGTTATAACTTCTTTGAAGCGTTTGATTCCTGACAAGATTCCATCGCAGTTTCACGTCATCTGATAATATCTGGAAGCTATTTATCACTTTAGCGACCCTTTTCACATGGTTTCTCAAATTCCACATTTTTAATATGATGTTATTACGACATTAAATTACTGACAATTCCATTGCAATTTCCCATTGATGGATAATATAAGGTCGTTGTTGGATAATGTAAGATTCTATAATGCTAGATTATGTATCGGGATACATTTAATATGTCATCACGACACGTGAATTTTGAATTTGAGTTATCATTTAAGGCGTTTGATTCTCGATGAATCCATTGCAAATCCACGTTGTTTCTGGCCATTTTCACTAGTTAATTTCTTAGTCTGATAACTTTTATACAATGCTATTACAACAAGTAATTTTCAGATTTAAGAAGGCACTTTTTGATAGGCTCACTTTAGATTAATATTTCGCAAATCCACATCATTTATAAATCGTTTTTTGGCAGCTGTTCTGATCTAATTTGATTTTGATTCTGATGTAATTTATACAATTATGGCTAGCAAATTTCATATTTTAGTCATCACTTTTTCACATGCTTGATTGGCGACAATTTCAGCGGAAGTCCACATTAATTTGAGATTGCTTTCTCAGCAGTTACTTATCATTATCATTTACTTATCATTCATTAGCAATTACTTATCATTTTTTGATTAATTTCCAGACCATTTTTAAAATCCCGATATATTTAATAAATTAGTATTACAACACGCAATATTACGCTTATTTTAAAACTAATTTATAGAATGTGTGAATTTAACTGCAGAATTATTTTTAATTTAAGCTAGTTATCTTAAAAATAAAAAGATTTCCTTAATGATAAAATTAAAAACTTTGTATATTTCAGGAGCTTTATCTTTGTGAACAATGCTCTTTTTTGTGATAGGTACCCTTTTCAGTTTTTAGTGCCCTGCCTTTTAAAAGGTCTAGAATAAACAATGCTGTTATATCCTTTAAAAAACATAAAGAATCCCTTCAATTGATAAAATGAGTAATATTAGATAAAAGCAAAGATTTATTAACACAGAGATGATTATGCCAATTTGAAATTTATTTGTATATAGCAGACTGAGAAAATAAAATCAACTAGGCATAACTAATTTTTAATGAGCTAGACAAATAACTGTAACTCATAAAAAATTTTTTAAAAAAAAACTACAGTGGAGCATCGTTTATACGACGATCACTTATACGACGTTTACATTTATACGACGTTTTAGTATGGTCCCAAATCATTCATATTCATTTTAATGTAAAATATATCGTTTATACGACGCACAGAATCGGTTATACGTCGGTTTTTGGATTTTGTTCACGTTTATTTAATTTTTTTATTTTTTACTTGTGTATTTTAAAAAAGGGCGGAATTTGCCAACATGATTGATACAGAAAAGGGTGCCAACAAGAATGCTTAGATGAAGAACGTAGTTTTTACTAGATGACTTAAAAAACTTGACAATGTTATGAAGATGCAAAAACGAAAAATTTTGATCGAAACGAAAAAATTATTCATCGACCTATGTCCAGCGCACCCATCGGATACTAATTATTTTGGAAAATGTAAAAGTTCTCTTTTTTCCTGCAAATTGCACAAGTGCTCTTCAGCCATTAGATTTGGCCGTGAATAGAAATCTAAAATTGCATCATAGAAAGCAGTAAGTTCAACTCGCTATTCAAAGCATTGTAGAGACTAATCGCAAGAACATATAATTAAAGGTAACATACATTCAAATTGCTCACTGCAATTTTTCTACTTTGGTTATTTGTTTGTTTTGCTTTGTCAAATTTAGAAATTTACGTAAATCAACACGTTAAACATTAAATTTAACTGAAAACAGAGTTAGTTTCAGTCTTAGAAGTAAAAATCGTTTATACGACGTTATCGTTTATACGACGTTTTTCGGTGGTCCCTTCGGCGTCGTATAAACGATGCTCCACTGTAATTATGAAAGATTTTTTTATAAAGTTAAATATCAATCTATGTTAAACAAAACAAAACAAAAACATTACAAAATACTAATAAAGATATGCATTTATTAAAAATTTTAAAAAAATTAACACAAGTTTTTCGTATACAATACTTACTTCAGCAGGTGTGCCAGTTGAAAAGCACATTCCTGAAACAGTGCACACCATTGTGGGATCCTAGACAAGGGAAGAAAAAAAAATATTTTATGTAAAATTAATTTAAAGTGACTTAAGCTTATTAGCAAATTTGCTTTTCCCATATCAGATAAATATGATTCCATTTCTCACTATCAATAAACTCCATGCTTAGCTTTTACACAAAGCATTTTATTACTTGAATTATTAAAAAAAAGCATTTATTTAAATTTGAATCAAGTAAAATTAAAATTTGTTTACTTTTAGTGTTTTATATGTTTACTGAAAAAAAGAGTGATACAAATACTATTGAGTTTTTTGTAACTCTTTCTATATGCTACAAATAAGTTCATATATATCATTTCAAAATAATTTTTAATTTTCCACTATTGATCTCATCATTGTAAAAAAAAAATGCACAGTTTAAGTGTAATTTAAACTTTATTTAGTTTCCTACTACCCAAAGAACAATTTTCTAAAAAATTTAACTTCAATTGCTTTACTATCTTTTTTAATTTATCTAAATTCTAAAATGAGAAACTCAACAGGAGAATTCCTGTTAAGTTTTCCAGGAGAAGTGAAGAAACTAAATTATCTGATTTCTGCATTAACCAAGGTATCGTATATTTCATGCCCTTTTTTTTTTTTTTTGCTTCTCCATTTTTAAAATTTCTAACCCTGTCAACCACCATTGAAAAAAAAAAATTCTGAACCACATCTCCAAAACACTCCAGAGTTCAAAATCCAACACCACTCTTTTTAATGACAATCGCTAATATTGTCAATAAAGAAAATGAATCTTGCAATGATGATGACAACAGTGCCAATTCAAATTGGTGTAAACGTATCTCCCATAAAGATGATATTAAAGCAATTGAAAGCAATATTGAATATATAGAACAACAAACAGCAACAACAGCTATCACTATATTAACTCTAAAAACATGGTGTAACATTGCAGAAAATGCATAATTAACATAAAATAAAAACAATTAGATGTGTTGCTTATTAGATGTGTTGCAACTTTTATTAGATGTGTTGCAACTGTATAATTTTTGTATTTTTAAAATACACATTTAATCCAAAACATTTTTATTTTTATTTTTGCTTAAACCAAGTTTTTCTGTTATCCAAGATAGTCTAGGTCCACATTAACTCTCGAGGGTGTGTATGTATGTATTACATAATAGTTTAATTATTTATATATAATAGTACATAAGATCCCAGTAATCTTGCATGAAAAAGCTAAATCACCATCAATCCTTATAATTTCTTTCTACTAATTTTTACACATTTTCTAAAATCAGGGATGAGATTAGCCAAAACGTAAAAAAGCTGAATTTCCACGATAGTAAATTTCACGCAAGCGCAATCCTTTAATAATAAATTCCAGGCAGTTTAAGGTAATAAATAATGTGTTGACATACAATTGTGTACTAATCTATTATTATAAAAACGATTACATTGATACTTAACATTTAGTGAAAAAAAAATTACCAATTGAAAAAATAAAGCTGGAAATTATATTTTTCCTCAGTTCACATAAGAGACAATTACTACTTGAAAAACTACCTGGTTTAGCAAATTAAAACTACTGAGAATATAAATTAATATTTCATTCCTTTTAATAAATACTGTTATGTGATTTATAGCAAATATATCAGTAATATTACTTTTTAAATTATATTGGAAAAAAAAACTTTAACAATGGACCGAATCATTATGTTCATATTATAGTCTAATCTAACTACAGCCCTCTGAAACATATCAATAACAGTGAAGTAGAAATATATAGTAACTCCTTAACATACAAAAATTGCTATTTTAGTTTGAAAAATTACATGACAATCAGCAACTGTTTAGATAATTGTTTTTTATTTGATAAGAATTTTGCATTTTATAGCATAAATAACAGCAATTATAAATAAAATTTTGATGATTAGTTAATTAACTCTTTTTCCCCCCAAATTTTTTTTTAATTAAATCCCTTTTTAAGTGATTGCTTTTGTTTGCTATATCTTTTATGTTTGCTATATTTAGTCGTTAGTCCATCTTCAAACATCTTGTGACAAATCCTATTTTTTCTTCTTTGCAAGCACAGAATGTAAGTTTTGAATATATTCCCTTCCAGTTTCTCTGATGTTGTAACACTTACATATACTAATAATCGTCGTTAGAAAAACAGTCACCTTTATAGTAACTAATATTTAAAAAAAAATTTACTTCTTACAAGAATCGCGATAGTTGATCTTAAAATTGCGTGAATATGAATAACAATTATGGATTTTGAAATCACATGAATATGAAACTAGATATACGATTTTGAAAATGAGAAAATACAAACTGGGATATAGAATTT
Organism: Parasteatoda tepidariorum; assembly: GCF_043381705.1. Lineage (NCBI taxonomy): Eukaryota > Metazoa > Arthropoda > Arachnida > Araneae > Theridiidae > Parasteatoda > Parasteatoda tepidariorum. The sequence goes on from NC_092206.1 coordinate 8,537,972, forward strand.
TTAAAACGCGTAAATACAAATCACGATTCATAATTTTTAGATCGCGTAAATACGAATCATGATGCGTAATTTTTAGATTGCATAAATAAGAATTATGATGCATAATTTTTAGAATGCGTGAATGCGAATCCCAATGCCTTATTTTAAAATCACGTATAAATACGAAAATCAATGTTTGATATTATAAACCGCATGAGCAAATCAACACATTGAATTTTAAACTTGCGTGAATACGAATCGCTACATAGGTTTTTAAAAAGACGTAAATACGAATCACAATATCGGATTTTTAAATCTCGTAAATAAGAATCGCAACGTACAATTTCAAACCGCGTGAATAAGAATCGCAACACGCAAATATGAAAAGCTATGTTTGATATTAAAACCCTGTGAATAATAATCGAGATATTAGCAGATTCCAGGCTTGGGACCTCTAAAAAGTTTGTCAGAAGCAGCGTCGTTTGAACTATGAAAATTGGATCTATCTGGAGGGCGGGTAAAAAATTCGGAAAATCTTATCTGCTGCGTGTAAAAGGGGAGAAAATAGCTATAATAAGTAAAAATGAGAAAGGATTGGTAGCTATGTAGTTTGAATTTTCTGAAAAGGTGGAATACTTATAAAAAAAATGAAATTTTTAGAAAATCTGAATTTTTGATAAAAAAGCTGAAATTTAAGAGATAAAAGTGAAAAAAGCGGAAATCTGCTAAAAAGCGGAAAAATCTCATCCCTGTAAAATGCTTGATTGAAAATTATCAAAAATGTATTCGTGTTTACATTTATCAAAATGTTTCTTTCATTACCTTATTGTACTCTTAACTTTATAACTATAAACAAACTATAAACAGTGATTTAATAGGCACTGAAATAAGTACTTTGAAATATCATCTTAAATATACTAAAATATAAACGAAATACATAGTTAATACATTAGTTAATGAATGTGAGTTTTAGCATTGTCTTTTATCATATATTAACATCAAAGTCTATAATCTTCTCTATAAATATATAAATTTACAGCTCATAAATCATGAAGTTTTATTCCTTTGAACAAAATTAAAAACTATCAGTCATTTAATTAAATTAAGTTTTATGTAACATATGTATAAACATATGTAATTATGTAACATATGTACAAATGCTTACCATTCTTGATGCTAGCATTTCAACAAGTTGAGGGATAATTTCATCAACTACCTTAATGCACTAAGAAATGAAAGAAAAAAGGATTATTTTTAACAAACAACATTATAAAAATTTATGTCAACAAATATTAACCAGTCCAATAAAAGAAAGTTTAAAGAAGAACATGAAGGCAACAGTGTCATTTTCGTAGTCATCTCAGAAACACAATTGAATTAAATAAAATCGTTGACACAAACTTATAAAAAAAAATTTTTTAAATATAAATTCACATAAATAAAGCAAAACAAGTGACAAAAAAAAGCATACGAATAAAGGTTTATTTACATAGTCTCGCTTTATTAATACATAGCACTAAATATACCTTTTAATTATTTGGGCAAATTTAATTACTTTTAAAAATTTGCGATTATCAGAAAATGCAATCGATGAAAACATAATCAATAAAAATGAATAAACTAATATAAATACAATTTTACAACATACAAGTTATTTTAAAACAAATTTCGAAGAAAAGAAGAAAATAAACTAATTAGAAAAACTTACAGCATCTGCAACAAGCTTAATAGGCAATAATTTACAACTTCCTTCAAATACTTCTTTAATTTCCTCCTAAGTGAAACAAAATAAATAAATAAATATAATAGATAATTTTACTAAATTAAAATAAATATTCTGAATGTATGAAATTTATAAAAAAGAAAAAATACTAATTTTAACTGGTGAATATGTATTAATGTGAAAATTTTATTTTTTATGTTACTTATACTTATAATAAAATAGTTTATTAATAAAAATAACAAGAATAAAATATTAGATAGTTATTTCAAAAATTAAGCTCTGATTATAAGGTAGAAATAGGACAGTCTCAAAATGGGATTTTTTAAAGCCATTTGATCTTTATTAGTAAAAATAGACCAAATATATAAGGCAGGACATTTTTCACTATTATTTTCTTATATAAAAAAAAAAATAACATTCAGATAAAATTTTACAAAATATTCAAAAATTAGTAAAGTAGTTTTTAAAAGAATAAACTTACATTGGTATAAATTCACAGATATTTCATAAAATTTTAATAGTCATGATTTTATAAAAACTCTAATATGGGAATATTTGCTGAAACTTATCAATTAAAAAATCCACAAAAGCACATCTTAGAAATAAAACTTAACAGATTCTTATTTCATAAAGCTTCTCAATTAGATCTTTATAAGCTTAGACAAAATATGGCAGGGGTCTGTCTAGGTTTTTCTGAGAGGTACCTATTTTGTGAAAATTTAGATATAATTTGTGAAAAATTAAAAATTATATTAAAAAAATCAACACAAAAATTTGGATTTATTGTTTCTTAAGGGATACAAAAATAAAATTTTAAGAAAAAGTATTTTGTGAAATTTCCTAAAATTGAATTTGTGAAGGTACCGCTAAACGGTAGTAAATTCGGCCTGGAGAGACCCCTGTATGGTATTTAAATATACAATCAATTAATATTGACGAAGAAGGAAAAATCAAACAAAACATCATAAGAATAAATAAAAGAAATGATTGATTTACATTGGATTTTTAAAGCAGATATTTATGAATTTTCCAATTTTAAAAAACTATGATTTTTATTAGGCCTTTTAAAAGTTAACTCCTGATTATTAATTCTTGATGAAGAAAAAAAACAAAACCTTGTTAAATAAAGGAATTATTGCTTGTTCTACATGAATACTGAGAAAATATATGCATAGTTATAATAAACAGTAAAATAATTGCCTATATAAGACACATAAAAATGCACAATTAACTAAAACAAAAATATAGCTTACTTGAGTCATATTACTCAGCAGTTGATCCCTAGCTTCCTTTACCATTTCTTTGCAAATATCACACACTTCATCCTGTAATAAAAAAAATAAATAAATAAAAAAAAAAAAATTATTTATGAAAAATATTTAAGTGAATTAATAATGATTTTCATAGGTTTTTAAATTAAAAAAAGTTAATTTAGTAGCTGTAAAATTTTTTTGCCTCTTACATTAAATATTTCAACCACTGACTCGGAAAAGTATAACTTTTACATTTACATTGCTTAAGAATATTTATTTTAATGTTTTTGTGTTATGTTAGGATACAGTTATTTTTTACATCTGAATACCTACCTTTTCTCCACCAACCCAAAACTTGAAAAGAAAAAAGTATAATGTAACCTCCTATTACACTTACACTTTAGTTTATTTAAGCATATTTTAAATTAAGTACGCTAACAATTTAAAACCCAATATTCATGTTAAGATTTATAAGATTTTTTAATCAAAATACTTATTTTTATTTATATATTACTCATAACTGAAATAGAACATTGTTACCAATTGTACCCACTTACTATTACAAAAATATTATTTCTATAAAGTAAAAGAATACTTTATAGTCTAGGTGTTTAAGTTGAGATTTATAATTTTTTTTATTTTTTGGTCAAATGATTTATTCATATTTAAAAACCAAGCAAAATTTAAATAGAAATAAATATAATGTTTTGTTTTGCCCTAACACTTTGCCCTATTTAAGCAGCATTATTTGTAAAAAGCATTAAGTAAAACAACACTTTATATTTCAAATTTACGCTTTATACTTTGAATAAAATATAACACTTTATTACCTTTTAAGCTCAAAAGGCAAAATATAAGGACAAAAATATATTGCTTAAAAAATTCAACTGCAAATTGTAGAAATGCAAATGAAATTTATGAGTCATTAAAAAAAAATAATAAATATATAAAATGTGAAACCTTCACAAACTCAATTTAAAATTTTCAAAAGTTTACAGAAAATATGTATAGGTTGGCATCTTTGTTGACTAAGTAAAACTCTAACTGAGACGATATTTGTTGGCAAACTTAAAACAGCTTAAAAATGTTCTCATATTATGAAACAGACTTACATTAGGTTCAGGAACTCGGATGTTAGACCATACATCATGGATGCAATCGCTGACAGCATTGCATAGCCTTGCACTTGCCAAATCCTGGCAAGCAAAAGTAGGATCTTTACATTGTGGAGGAACACCTCTGCTTAGTCCAGGAATATGTGGGAAGGCTGTCACAGCTGGGGGAAATAAAACAAATCAAAAAAACATGTCGAACTGAATGGAGTAGTTGAAACAAAATAAAAAGACATTTTTACATTACATCACACAGATCTGGCCAGGTTTCCTTGTCATTTTTCATCAAATATTTAAGACCAGCAAGTAAATCTCATTTTCTAAAATAAGGGTGCATAACTCGTTTGAGTGAAGGGTCACTTGCACAGCATGTAGATTAATGAAGGGTCGAACGCGTATTTAGTCACGTTAGCGGCAAATATGATAATTTTCATCTAAACATTAGTGTTCTAAGCACCAAATATTTTTATCAGTAAATTTAATAACATATTTACGGAAAATTGAATACTTTTAATTATTTGAATTTATTTAAACTAAAAGAAACTAATAATTTTTTTAAGATACATATATATAAACATATATATAAATACATATTATACATATATATAAATATTGGGAGGGGGGACATAAATCCTAACACAAATTAAGTTTACAAAATGTAAGTGAAAAAAATAGGCATTTAATAGAGTAATATAAATTTGAATTAAATATTTTAATAAGAGAAAGTTTATAACGTTTAAACAAAAATCAAATTAAAAGAAATTTTTTATTTCATTTAGAAGTTCCTACGGGCTGCACATCAATAGTCAGCAGGCTGTATGTAGCCTGCAGGTCATAGGCTGTGCAGCCCTATTCTAAAATGTTAAATAAACGGTGCATAAAAGTATTTTGATATTAAGCGACAACGCTTTTCATCCATTTGGAACAAAAAATGCTTGGTCATTCACTTTTTGTCTCTGAAACCATTATATTTCCTCAAATATGGAAAACTGAAAAGAACCTTGTTTTGATTTAATATTATAATTGCTTTAAATGTTTTTATTTTAAAGTTCTTGCATTGTTTTGATGGTTTTTGCCATGATAAAGTTTGCACTACATGTTAACATTTTAAAATTTGTTATATATTCGCAAATAAAAATTTTAGTCTGGCTAATATCTTTATAACTGGAATTTCATACCCTGCATAAAAAATTACGTTGTGACATTTTTCTGACAAAGTAATATATCTCATTAATAATTTATTACGTTTTCATGTGAAAAGGATGTTACAATTAAATTGTTACATGTTCTTTCTTATAATGATATGCAAAAAAATGCTCTCTGTATCATACATAAACTGGACTATAACAAACTACATTTATATAAAAGTTAATATACGTTATTGATATCATTGCTTGCTTGTTTTTTTTCTTACTTCTATCTTGTCATCATGTGCCCCAGCAGATTAAGTGCTACAGCACCTTTTTGTTTAATTCATAATGTAATTATTTGTAAATACTCACAATAATTTAATTAAAATATAAGAAATGGATTGTCACTAGTTCAACTCATCATCTCTCACAACACACCAAACCCTTATTCCATCAAATCAAATTTTATTTGTTTAGTTTTGTCACTAATATCAATAAAAATTTTATTCAATGAGGAATGTCAACAAAACCATTTTTGTGTACTTGAGTAGATCTTGGATAATTTTTAGAGAGTTACTATCTTTTAGCTTTGTGCAGTTACTTCAGACTGAGTAAAACACAATTCTAAAAATGAATTCTGCATGATAAGATCTTCTTTGTGAATTATAAGGTCAACTTACCATGGATTTAACAGATTTACTCAAATATATACTGAAAAGATTCACACTGCAGATAAAATCAGAATTTTTTCTTTCTTCATACAAAGTCTTTATATTTTACAAGTTAAATCATAAAACTTTAAAAGAATATCTTTCATTTAATCAAAGATGCAAAACCTCATACCTTCATTTGCGTAGATTTTAATAAGATGAAATAATTTAGATATAAAAAAATTAATCACTTTTTTCCCATGACCAAATAATGCTGCCATAATTTTGAAGTTTACTTAAACAGCAAGGATTAAAATTTTTATATGATTTTTATCAAGCATAAAAAGAAAATTAGATACCTACTCGTTAAATTCTAAGAAGTATTATTATAATTGTTTCTTAAATTACTACTTCCTATTAGTCTTATGAATATTTTAAATTTACATGATTAATTATTAAATATAGGGTATAATAAGCACACACTTATTACTAAATGAATTTAACAATGAATATCTACATGAAATGAATTCATTTATAATGAAAAAATAATCTTATTAAGAAACATGACTTAATTGTTGCTAACAATTTTGACTATGCTTCAAGCAACATTTGACATTCATCTTTGATCACATTTGACATTCATTAATTATTAGAATACAATAGAAACCATTTGACAATGTTTCCCACTATTTCAGAGAACACAGATTCTATAGTTTTTTCAATTTCAAAATAAGTTTATTGATAAACAGGAGATCTACAAAAAAGTGAAATGTGCTAACATATTACAAAATGGAAGTAGAATTTTTAATTAAATTATTAGAATATTTAATTACGATAAATAAAACAGAATTATTTATACAATGTATTAAGTAATATATTGAAAGCCTATTTTGTTTATATTAGTATAGAAGGTCTAAAAGAGTGAGTTGCATAAGATTTTCCCTCTTAAATATATATCCATATACCTATTATGCAACCACACTACCTTACATACATTAAGGTTAAAAAACTAAAATTCAAGTGGGAACACCTTTATAAGACTCTATTACAAAAAGTATAATAATTCTGCGCAAATTACATGAAATATAAGAACAAATCCTATTAAAATCAAGAACAGCATAAATCAGTAAGTCTATTTTTTCCTACTTGCATTTTGAAAAAAAATTCTAAACTGGCTAGAATATTTGAAACCATTAAAGAGCACAAAAAATTATAGAAATAATTGTTCTATTCCTAGAAATTAAAATAAAATTAACTTAAATGCTAAACTTACCACATAAAAGTGCGCTTAAAACGCACAAAGTAAATTTCATTTTTCCCCTGATTAAATCACCATAAAAAGAGGATATAAAAAAGAAATCTATATATCCAGTCAATAGCAAATGCAACAACTGATGGTTTAACGTCTCATCAACAGCAAATATAGTATAATCAATTGGAATTATCTTGCATAAACAGCATGACTGTGAGTCGATTACAAAATCAAAACAAAAGATAATTATCGCGTGACGGTTACCGTTGCCATTATCAGATTAACAAATATGTTTATGATTTAATTTATTTTCTTTCATCATTTCATTTTTCCCCCCAAACAAAATCCTGAATTAGATTATTATTGAGAACACAGTTTCACTATCGTCAACTCGAATATTTCCTTTTTCAATAAGATAAACTTTGACCACAATTACCTTTCAAATCTGCGCAAAAGTAAGCAGACAGATGCTTTCAATTCTAGTATTGTCCTAAATGGATATGTACACCTGGAAATGCGACTCATTTTCTATATTTCTCGATAAAGTTCGTAGAACCACAATTATTCCACATATTGCACTGTTTGATCAAGAGTCCGTTATGTCGTTTACATTTGCTGCAACGTAATAGATTCACGTGACTTTTCTTCTATAACAAACCATACATTTATCCCTACAGAACTCATCGCAACTTAAATTAAAATAATTAATTTTCATTTATAACTCAGTTTTCCCTCTGTCTCCCACCTAAACCTACATTTATCAAGTGTCCACCCATTAATCTGGAAATTTTATTGTTAAAATCTAATAAAAAATTTAATAGGTTTTTTGATGCTACACCTTTTTAAAAATATTTGTTTTCAAAATTAGTTCGCATATATAATTATAATGTTATCATAAATTTTAAAATTGTTATAGGCACAGAATATTCTTTAAAAAAAATAGATCATATGCATTGAAGCATAAATTTAGCTCTCTGATTAAATTAAATTTTATAGCTTTCTCAGTTTTTATTTATTTATTACCGTAAGAGAAAAAATATTTATGTTTGTAAGAAAAATATTTATATTAATGAGTGTATCATTAAACACCATATAATTACATATTTATAAAAATATATTTAAAGAAAAAGTGGAACGTGAAATGTTTTTCCTCATAAATAAAATAAAATATAAAATTTTATTTCTATATGATGTTTATTTCAGTTTTAGTTTATTTTTTCAGTGCATTTTTACACAGCGCCCTCTCACTAGCTTTTTGAAACTGAAAAACAGATTTGTTTTTTAAAATTTCATTGGATACCTTTAAATAAAAATACTACCTTGTAAACTTTTCTTTCCCTATTTGTAACAAATGCAGAAATGTAAATTAATTTTAGTTAGGTAGGAATGTTGTCAAAATAAATTCATCATGGAGTGAAACTTATCAAAGGAATTATTTTTATTCTTAGGTCATTACCAGATTTTTTTTCCCAGCTACTCTAGGAATAAAGTTGACAAAGTAAAAATTTCTACTGAACAACGCAAAGTATTCTCTTGTTAGATAAACAAAAATATCACTAATAAATAAATAAGAATAGCCCCTGGTAATATTTCATTATTCTTATATATACAGAATTCGGAAATTCGGACCATTTCAATTTTAGCTGTCATCCCACTTTACTGAAATACACTATGTCTATCGAAATAATAAACCTAACCAACCTTAATTATGCATTTCATTAATAAATTTGGGGATAATTTCCTGTTCTTTGATAAAATTCAAATCTAATAGTTTTGCTAGATTACCAATACAGTTTTATTAACTTTTGATTTCCTTAGGGCAAAAAAATATTATTAAATATTTTTTGTCAAAGAGTTAATAATATGAAAAGTTATTTTCATATCGTTCAAGAATTTTAAACAGTTATTTTGTATTTATTAGTTTAATGAACACAATTTATTATAAAAAGAACACAATTTATCATGAAAGAAAATATAATTTATTAAAACATAAATCAGGGATGAGATTAGCGAAAAGGCAAAAAAGCTGAATTTCCACGATAGTAAATTTTACGCAAGTACAACCCTTTAATAATAAATTCCAAGCAGTTTAAGGTAATAAATAATGTGTTGACATACAATTGTGAACTAATCTATTATTATATAAATGATTACAATGATACTTAACATTTAGTGAAAATAAAAATTACCAATTGAAAAAATAAAGCTGGAAATTATATTTTCCCTCAGTTCACATAAGAGACAATTATTACTTAAAAAACTACCTGGTTTTCGCAAATTAAAACTACTGAGAATATACATTAATATTTCATTTCTTTTAATAAATACTGTTATGTGATTTATAGCAAATATATCAGTAATATTACTTTTTAAATTATATTGG
>NC_092206.1:8547578-8601275 GCF_043381705.1 Parasteatoda tepidariorum
CTTTTCTTTACTAGATCAATCAGCAACAGTTTAGATCATTGTTTTTCAGCGTACAATATTCAAATCGCGTGAATAAGAATCGCAACGAGCAAATATGAAAAGCTATGTTTGATATTAAAATCGTGTGAATAAGAATCGAGATATTAGCAGATTCCAGGCTTGGGACCTCTAAAAGGTTTGTCAGACGCAGCGTCGTTTGAACTACGAAAATCGGATTTATCTGGAGGGTTGGGTAAAAGATTTGGAAAATCTTATCTGCTGCGTGTAAAAGGGGAGAAAATAGCTAAAATAAGTAAAAATGAGAAAGGATTGGTAGCTATGTAGTTTGAATTTTCTGTTTCTCTTTGAAAATCGGTGAATTTTCTGAAAAAGCGGAATACCTATAAAAAAAGAGAAATTTTTAGAAAATCTGAATTTTTGATAAAAAAGCTGAAATTCAAGAGATAAAAGTGAAAAAAGCGGAAATCCGCTAAAAAGCGGAAAAATCTCATCCCTGATAAATGGAACTTATTTACCGCTTCATAATTTTGGAATGGAATTTTTATCATAAAACACTGCAGAATAAAGGATATATAATCATAATAAGGAAATATCGTGAGTTCTTAATAATAAGAAATAATAATAAAAAGTTTCCTTATTATAAGGAAATGCCATCAATATCTTTATAATATAATCAATAAACAAAACTTTCAGTTTTATGCTTTTGATTTTAATAATTTTCAAAATCGAAAACATAAGAATAACAAATAACGACTCGATGATAAAAGAGGCGATGATAAAAATTGCTGGTAAATACAGTTGGATTACCCAAAATAGTTCAGTAGTTATTGAACTGACCTTTTGAAAGACTGCGGTTCGATCCCCAAAGGCGGCTTGAAACCCATCCATCGATGGGTACCAACTTGTCCAAGAAGTAAAGGTGGTCTGTGCGCAATGTAAACCACAAAGCCACAGTCATGCGTTGGTCACAACAATTGTGGAACCTTAACTTTCACAACCTCCCTCTTTCACAACGTGCTGTTGAAAGAATGTTTTAACTCTCATTTTTTAAAAAAAAAATATGAGTGATGAATAAATAATTTTATAGGAAAATGAAGTTGGAACTTCTATTAGTTTTAAACTAATGACACAAATTTTTAGATTTTTATTGTTAATCAAAGATCCTATAATTTTTTTAAAATTTTATTTTATTTATTTAGTTTTTGAAGCAACAAGATACGATCATAATTAGAAAGGATCCGAGAACTTTTTAAGTTATAGACGGAAATACCAACATATTTACAAAATCTCGGTTCAGAAAACTATACTGTGAAAACACGAATACGAACAGAATTTCGGTCGTTCCCTTATTTGAATAAAGTTGGTTAGACGTGCGACAAAGCATTAGGAAAAGAAAAGAAAATGCATAGCAAATTGAAATGCATTGTAAAAGTGTTTTTCTTCGAAATCTTGGAAGTCATTACCCCCTTCTTTTTTCTTTTCTTTACTAGATCATTCAGTACCGCAGAAGAAAAACGCATTCTGTTCCATACACCAACCGTGAAGTAATCGTTTCCTTCATCCCCCCAATTTTATTCTAAGTTTATTTAAAAATCATAGAACATTTTTCTCGGGACAAAATGCATTTCCTTTTTCTGTTCAATAAATTGAAATTATAAAAATTTTAATACACATATTACATCATATTTATGCTCCATGAAGCATTACGCAAAAGCATTAAATCCACCGCATCAAAAAAAAAAAGTTGTTATCAACGATTTCAAGATATCTAATCGAGAAAAGATTATAATATGAAATGCTTACTAAAAAGCTGCAAACAGCCCAGATTTTTTTTGAAAAAAAAAATAGTATTCATTCTGGAAGAAAAAAATTTTTAACTAGCATTTAATTTCCAAGAAATAGTGGTTAACTCTTTGGGTGCGGATTTTTTTTCTTAATAAAGTAGTCGATTTTGTTCAAAGAAAGATAAAAGATTACAAATAAAACAAATTTATTGTATACTGATAAAAATGTATGGTATTACTTACTAGCAAAATATTTTCAATTCCTTATGGCCCAAAACTTCATAATCAAATTTATTTTAAAATTATATTTTATTCTTCGAAATATACTTTGCTTGAGTCAATCATTTGACTGTTAAAAAAAATTAAATTTTATAAGAATAAAAAAAAGTCTTTAATTGGAGGAAATCTTAGGCTGGATATCTAAAAGAATTATGCCTTCAGTGACGCAAAGAAAAATAAATGAGTAGTAATTTAACTCGTCAATACTATAAAACGATAAAATTAAGAGTTCTAATTGGAAACAATTTTTATTTTTATTGATTCGATTCTAAATTTCGATATAAATGTTGAGATTTATATTTGGCAACATCTAATTCCTCTCTCACATACACTCTTTCTCTCTCTCTCTCTCTTTTTTTTTTTTTTTTTTTTTTTTTTNTTTTTTTTTTTTTTTTGTTCTATTTATTCCTTTTCGCATTTTTTTTTTTAAATTAGACACTAATCCAAGCACGATATTTAAAAAATGAAGATCTTCAAAGAGATAAATAAAATGTCTATAACAATAGAAAAATAGTCATTCTTTAAAATACAAAAAGTGAAGAAAATTTCTCGAATTAAAGATGTAACGTGAAAAAAAAAAAAAAAAAAAAAAAGGGTGAAGAAATTTCTAAAAAAAGCATCCAAAATTACGATTAACTTTGGATAAAATTGGAATTTCATATAAAAAAATTATAATGTTAAGTTCATAAGCTAAGATGACCTGGCCATTTCAGCTCGTCAAACTTCAACTTTGTAGCTGCATTTCTAGGGACTCAAGAGCGTCCCGCCTGGTATTTTTTGCTACAAGTTTAATAATTCGAACTTATATTACGAATGAATAAAAAAAAGTTAATCAATAATGCACGAGTGAATAAAAAAAAATAACTTTCAATAATAAGTTATTGAAATCTAAATTTTTTTCCCCACTTGCATTTCCTGTTTATTTTTCAACTCACTTACGTAATTTTAAGTTCCTAAGTCTTATAGCTTTTGCACAACAAAATAAATTTCAACGTTAAACTGATCATAGCAAACAGCGGGTTAAGAGTTTTCGATATATAGAGAGATTATTATTCACTCATTTATTCTTGATGATATCTAAAAAATAATACATTCTATGATAGTGCGTTATTCAATTTTTTTGAGTCAATTCAATAGAGCATATTTTTAAATGTTGCGTTACTTTCAATTTCTTTGTCTTCATATGATAAGGAATGGATATGGTTGATAGGGTTAGATGATTTATGACGTGAATCAATCGATATAGCGATAGCAGCGTAATCTCATTGTGCATTCTTTGCTACCTTTGCTTGTGTCACCAGATAGATTAATACTACTAAAGTAGCGCATGTTTCATCAAAAATAAATTGACAAAAACAAGTTATCACTCTTTAATTAAAGAAAGGATTATATTATTGTTTTTCATGAATCCAGATAAAATTATTCACTCTATGCAGCTTTCGAGATTGATTTTTTAGTTAAAAAATCTGATTTATTCTGATGTTAATCTGATTTATTCTGATGATGATTATTAACCATTTATTTAAATCAGATTTTTTTTTTATTTAATTCGAACTTTTTTTTTACTTAAAAGATATACTTCAGTTTATAATTAAATTTTGTAAATAAAATTTTAATATAAATAGTATTAAAATAAATCGTAGCAATACATTTCAAACTGTATTGCTGCATAAAAAAATATTTTATAGTTATCCATAATGCATGTAAATGCATGATTAACGTTTTTTAAAAATGGAATAGCTATTATTAACTACTAAAAACATATGTATCATTATCAACTACTGAAAACAGGCTACATTCTGCTTAGAATAATTTAACCAGTTATTTAAAAAAAAAAAAAAAANTCATCCAGCACAAAAGAAAGAGGAAAAAGAAAAAAAAGAAACCGAATTTATTTTTAAACTGCTTTTTTTTATGCCATATTATAATAATTAGCTTTTAATACTCACTAGAGATATTTTGAGATTGAGAAATATATTTATTATGTTTCAATAGTGATTTTGACGAATATGTTTTAAAATTTGGATTGGTAGGATTTTTATTACCTTCGTGATTTTGAAAAAAAAATCCATATTAAAAAAAAAAGTTTATAATTTTTGGATGAATATTTTCATTCCTAAAATTATTCGAAAACTGTATATTTTCAAAAAATTAAAAAAAAAAAAAAAATGATCAACTGNTTATTTAGGATATTTTCAAAAAAGCTGTAAATTTTCATACAACACGTAATAATATAACTTGTGCTCATAAAAACTTATTATTTATTTACACAATATGTACACAATAAATTTTGAAATTTTAAAAATTAATTTTTAAAAAAAACTATTATAAATTTTAATGTCAGTGAGAGAAGAAAAATTCATTTTAAATTAATACAACGATTTTTTTTTAACAAAAAAAAATCAGTTCATTTTAATAATAGTTTAACCTTTTGACGCAAAATTTTTATTAAGCATATTTTCCATTATTTTGTATTAATCAGTGTATTAATTAGTCAAAATAAGTGGAAAATATTATATTTAGAATTTCAATAATTTCGTGGTTATGAAATATAGCACGAAACACAGGTGTCTTTTTCTGCGTTGAATATAAATTTATCCAAACACGGCTCACTTCTATACAATAATTTTTCAAATTTGAACTTATTTAGATCTAAGAAAATAATTATTCATCATTTAAATTCTTTTAATTTATGAAATCAATTATTGATAAATTTTTAAATATGAATGGAAAAAAAATCTAACTATTTTTTAAGATTTCATACCTTTTTCCATTAATTGACATAATATCAACTAATTGATAATAATATAAAATGTAATTTTCAGTAAACGTAATTTAATAATTGTTTGATACTAGTTTTTCACAATAACTGTTCAGTGCTTTTAACTACTGGAACATCACGGCTTAAATTTCTGAAGTGAATTTCAAAATATATATAATGAAGAAAGACTTAGAGAAACTTAATTTTTCGTGTTTTGATCTAAATTTATTTACTCTTCTAATTGACAAATTAATTGCTTAATTGAAAATTTTTCACCTTGTTTTTAAAATTTCGGTAGAATGGTAAGTTTGAACATAAATATTAATGACTTCTTTTTTTGTGATTGGTTGGTAGCAATTGCATAATAATTTAAATCATGTTAACAAGAAATGTTAACTATTTTAGCCATAGTATTGTTTTTAAACAATATTAAATATTGTTAATATATTTTATGAGATGCTTTGGGTGGTAAAAGTAAAATAAATAAATTTTAAAAAAATCTGGTTTAAATTTAAAGAAAAAAAAACCATTTCATTTCTCTCTCTTTATGTTCTTTATTTTTTTTTCAAAAAAAAAATGATTTTGGCCAACCTTGTAATAAATTAACAAAAGTTCAATCTACATAAATAAAAAAAATACACAAAATGCTCCAATTTTTAGGAATCTGGACCATAACCTGTACTTTATTGCACAACCAGATCAAAACATTAAATAATGAAAACATTTTTAAAAAAATATTGATTTTTCACAATTTTTTTTTCTTACATTAAAGTAATTTAAGTTCTTAAAGTCACATTTATTGGGGCATGACATGTCTGTAAACTTAGTTTAAAATTAAAAAAGTCACTGAACTTAAAACATCTTTGATTTTTACTTCTTTCAATCGTTTCTTCTCCTTAGATGCATTGTTTTCAAATTAGCACAAATTTCTTTTTGAAAAAATGTGAATAGCAACAAAACTAATTAAAAAAGCATTTGATACGCTCTTATTTTCGCTCAGTCCATCCGGGTTTAGAAAAATACCTAACTATATAATCAGCTATGAAAAGAACCAGTTATTTTTTTATATTTTTTTTATGTAAACATGGATCTTTACTTCGTGCGCCATCATAACTAGCGACTATGATACATGAAAATAAAGTTTAATTAACTCCGTTACTAATATATCTCGTAGAAGTTATTTAATGTAATTTAGTTTCTCATGCAAACAGAGTCCGTAAAATAAGGTTGCCAATGGCAACCAATGAATTTTGAGTGTAGTAATAGTCGTGCTTTCTATGTATTCCTTGAATTTATAAACTTAATTTGTAATGATTTTGACCACCACTTTTTAAAAAAAAATTAAGCATGTATATGTGATACCAGAGCCGCGATGATTCAGGGGATAGAGCGTTCGCCTTCCAATGAGGTGAACCGGGTTTGAATCCCGTCGATGGCTGGTCGATACGAATACGCATCCGGCTTGCATCGACCGCAGTGCTGACGTGAAATATCCTCAGTGGTAGACGGATCATGGGTTAGAGTCTCTTTCTCATCAGGCTAACTATGGGAGACTTTGTGGTTTTCCTCGTCATGGAACGGAAAAGCGGGTGACTTTCATCAAAAAGTCCTTCACGAAGTCAAATTTCTTCCAACTAGTGGGCTGCGCCCCCTGCTCGCTAACGCTCGCCAACCCCCGAAAATTGCTACGCAATCTTATATGGTTTGATTCGCAAACCAAGCTCGCTTCGCTCGCTACTAGCCGTACTAACTTAGGTACATTACAAATGCACAAAATTCTAAGAAATCAAAACAATCATTCAAATCCATACAACAAAATTTTTTTTTTAAAATTACATCTTTTTAGTAAATACTAAGTCATTAATATAAATTTTAATTCAAATAAATGACATGTAATTCGTTAAACCTATTAGAAATGTGTTATAGTATAAAATCTTAAAGCGTAACAACACGACTGAGACTCATTTTTCAAAGAATAACTAATAACAATAATAAAACAAATAAATTCGTGATATAAATCAAAAATCGTCAAATAAATTCGTAATATATAAATTCGTGAAAAAAGCGGTTTCGACAAAATACTAAAATAGAGATCTATCGACAAAGACTACTCACTTCTGCCTAGCTTAATAGTATGAGATTGCCGCAGCTGATGCTCTCTCAGGTTATTTCAGTTTCCGTTTTTAAAAGCGCTATATGTTGAGCCACCTCAGCTAGATTTGGCATGTGACATTTTTAGCGGCAATAATTGGTCGATTTTCTAGCGCTGCCATTCGGGGAGCTGTAATGAGGCTTTTTTTGTCGCCGTGTAAGAGAAATATATAATATAGATACTTGATCCAGAAGTTCCCTAATCTTCTGAATTGGCTTCAAAATTACAAGGTTACGGAGTGAACCCGAAAATTTTGTCTGCTGTTCAACGACGGTAATAAAATAAAAAAATACTAAAAAAAATAATAAAAAAATGTTAGTTACAGAATAATTCTGGGATTTTTATTTTTCATCGAATTCTGAGCAGTGAAGATTTAAAAATAGAATATAAAATAAAACGAAAATTCAAACTTTTTTATTATTGTTAGGTAGTCTTTAATTTTTCAGTCAGGTTAGTATAAAATAAAAATTTTTAACTAGAATAATTTTATTCTAAATACTACTTGTTAAAAAGTTAGTCATTAATTAATAAGGGTTTTCAATTCGATGTTTTTTAACCACGTCATAGGATTGATTCTTGAAAATGCTATTTTAATTAAGTGTTTCGAACACATAAAAGTTTATCTCAAACAATATTTTGATTTACATTTTGATAAGAAAACATTAGTTTACAAACATACGTTGATCCAAACAACGAACAAAATATAGTGCCTCTTATATTACAACACTGTTTATTATAAACCTTCACAACTGGGGTATGAGAACTTTTTTAATTAAAAATTAATCTATATGTAACAAATTATGAGGGTACTAAATTTTAATTAATCAAAAATTTAATCTAAATTTCAATCTTCAAAGCATTATTTCTCCATATTGCCTACCTGCCTCATCTAATCCTTTCTAGGATGATTTTACTCATTGGTAGTAAAATGGAATTTAAATTACAATTTTAGGCGGAAACATACGTTGTATTTTAACTAAGCTTATGCGGACTACCTCAACAGTATTACATATTAGTATATATGCTTAATTTTTTTAAAAAATAGTGGTGGTCAAAAAGATTATAAATTAAGTTTATAAATGCAAGGAATATATAGAAAGCATGTATTTTACGAACCGCTTTAAATATAAAAATAAAATTTTACGCCAAAAGCGTATAAGTTGGCAGGTATGATATTGGTAATTTCATTTTATTTTACAACTAGTATTGAACAACCAACTCAGTTTTGGGGTTAACGGCTATCAATGTTTACTTTCGTAATGACTTAAAATCCAAGAATACAAAGCAGGGTTCTGTCCAGACATTTTGTGAAAGGACCGTGTTTGAAAAATTGTGAAAAAATTACTCGTAATTTGTGAATATAAAATAAACGTTAAGTCACATTCTTTTAACCAGGGTACTGGTTTTGTGAATTTGCGCAAATAGGGTCCTGTTATTGCAAAAAACTTTTTCAATGAGTTTTTAAATTGTAAAGACATATAAGATTATGCTCAACACTGTAAAATTATAATTAAAAAAATTAAATTTTAAAAAATAAACAGCCATTGCTGCGACCTAAATTAGAGATGTAACATACAAATATTTGATATTTAGCCTATACTGCTGCAGCAGAATATTCATTTCGGACGAATAAAGGAAGAAGCATCTGCCGAAGACAAAACTTAGTTTGTTTACATGTCTTTCTCCCCCCCCCTTCCTGGAAAGGGTTTATTTGATTAACAAAACCATATTGTTAACCATAAAGATAAATAAATTTAACCATAAAGTTAACCATAAAGATTAATAAACCATAAAGATAAATAAATTTGTGAAGGGTCCGATTAAAAGATAAATTATTTTGTGACGGGTCCGTTTTTAAATTAAAATATTTTGTGAAGGGTCCGTTTTTATGAAACGATGTTTTGTGGTCCGTTAACGAACCCAAATTTCTTCTAAACAGACCCCAGCAAAGGAACTCTTTTATCAAGCATTAGAACAAAATAGCCTTCGTGGAAGACGTTTTTAATGCAACTATCCCGCATTTGCGTTACATGGTGATGAAAACCACAAAAACCTCCAAGAAAAACCACGAAGATCGACAGCTTCGGTGACGGCAATCAGGGTAAAAAGGATAAACAGGAAGTCTAACTCAGCCGTTTATTTGTGGGCGGAGTAATAATAGTTTTACTAATTTATAGCGCTACTAATTAGTTCAAAATAAAAACTGTAGAGTTCACTTTGAACTAACATTAATGAGATATGCTAGATTTAAAAGGAAAGCAAAAAATAAGTCTGACAAATTAGCCATGACCTCGCTTAAGCTAATAATTTTTTTTCTATCTTGATTTCATACGTATGCATTTTGACCTCCCGGAATAGGTTAAACCTGAAAAGTGTTCAACAAATACTTGAGGCAATAGTAAGCAAAATTTTTTTTTAAAAAAGCAGTTTAAAGGGGGAAATTTTTTTAAAATTTTACTCATTATTAAGCTCTCAAGAATAAGGAAGAAAAAATAAAAGATCGGAATCTCGAAGCGGGCAAGATCACAGAGAATGGATAGATATAAAACAAAATAACGACAGAATGCTTGAAGAGATCTATTCCACTTTTAAAACAGGAATGTGTAACGGAGCACTCATTTGCATACTTTTCTTTTCTTCGGCATTTTTTGAACATCTATCTCTTCAGTCACGCTTACTCAGTCACATTCAAGAGGGATCGGCTACACTTACAAATTAAACATTAAATACTCTTCAAAAGTACAACGAAATCAACGTTTAATTTAGATAAACTTACGTAAATAAATCAATCACCAACATATTTCTCAATCAGTGATTGAATAGTCACTGCTATAGGCTCAAAAAGGTAGCCTTCATTAACACTAGAAAGTCTGAAACTTAATATATAGCACCTATATAGCCCAAAAGCAGTCAAAATGACTGCATTGTGAAAGAATAACTAATGCGTTAAGAAATTTGTTTAAAATTAATTTTTAATATTTTTTATATTATTTACAGATATATAGCAAGTAATTAGTAAATATTAACAATAAAAAAATTTACTTCACTTGGAAAGAAAATATTAATGTATGCATTATTATTTGTACATTTTTTGCAAATGAAAAAAGCAGTCAAAATGATTTCCTTTAGGCAACCCAGTATTAAAGGGAAGAAAAAACATTTGCTCACAGTGATTGTACGGACAAGAATTTATGCTAATTATGCACACAGAGCCGTGATGGCTCAGGGGATAGAGCGTGTTCGGATCCGGGTTCGAATCTGCACCCGGCTCGCACCTACCACAGTGCTGACGAAAAATATGCTCAGTAATAGACGGATCATGGGTTAGAGTCCCCCAGCCATCAGAGTAACCGTGTGAGGTTACTGAGGTTTTCCTCTCCAAGTAACGCAAATGTGGGTAAAATTCCATCAGAAAGTCCTTCAAGGTAAACTTTCTCCCAATACTTGATCCAACAGCTCCCTTGTCTTCTGGATTGGGTTCAAAATTACAAGGCTACGGAGCTGAACATTGGTAGTCGTAAAACCTAAATTGGGTCGGCTGTTCAAGGACGGGTTTAAAATAAAATGAAATACTTCTCATAAAAATTTTAAAATTTAAATGGCACTCAAAAATATTTAGTTTTAAATTTTGTCCAAGTTATTTCCTGCCATTCAGAAAAATATCTTGGAAATTATGACGGTAATTAAATTTCATTAATAACGTCAAACTTGATAATCAGCTATCATACATTAGAAATAAACGAAATTTGAATTTGATACCTCAGAAACTATTCGACTTATTTTGCTCAAAATTTGTATCTTGCCATTGAAAATTACATTCTTTAACTTGATGGAAAAATTTGTTTACCTTACAGCCTTTACCTTTACTTCAACCTTTTGTTTACCTTTTCGACTATTAATGAGTAAAATAATACAGAAAATAAAAAAATTATTTAAAATTGTTTTTTGTTTGGAAATATCTTTGGATAAACGAATTTTATAACAGTGTGTAAAAATTTTTCGATTCCTTAAATCGTAATCGAGACATGTCGAATTGCACACTGAGTAAGTTTGTCATGAAGGTGCCCAAACTTTTGATCTAATCAAGCAATAGGGACCATATTTTCCAGGTTACGACAACCTCCCATATTTTAGAGCTCGAAAATCCAAATCCATTGAAGAAAAAAAAGTATATTTATTCAGAACGTTGGAGAGTCTGACCTTAAAATATCAACTGCAATAATTAATTAGCATATTTAGGGCAAGACCTATTCGATTGAGTTTTAATACGTGAAGATCTGATCATTAGATCAAAAGTTATTTAGGGTTTTGCCTCTTTTTTTTTTACACATCAAGAAGTTATAAATAGTTTTTTAATTAATCAAATCTTTATTGGAAGCATTATCTAAAACCAATGTGTAGTTTTGTTAACTACTACATCATACGTAGTTCGTAGAATTATTATACATGTAGGTAAAAGAACTCCAAAATTAGAAAAGAAGTTTTTTTGACAGTCCCTCATTTATGTGAACTCATCCCCCCATTGAGTCATCTCGCATCGCAGAGTTTAAACTCAGGACAAATTGGGCTCAACGTACGCCTTGACCCGTGGAGCGTAAACTTCTTGACGATTTACAAGAAGCACACGGGTAGTCAGCACATTTGAAAAGACTTCCCTCAAAAGGATCAGCACACAATCATTATTACAAGACTTCATTCTCCTACAACCAGGTAAGTCTAGATTTTACTTCAATTTCATTCCAAAGCATTTTTCATGAATCTAAAGCTGATAGTCTAAAATTCACTGAAATGTCGATTAACTCTTTCAGGGTGCGGAGCCGGATTTTTTTCAACAAAAAATAAGCAGCTTTTAAAGTACTTTGTAAGCACTCAAAAAATATTTTTAATCACTTTTCGAAAGAAATAATAATTAGGATCTGTGCAGTAATAAAAATTATTATTTTTTTATCGCTAAAATTTATAAACATAACATCAATAAAATTCAAAAACCTTACATAATCAAGATAAAATAACTAGTTAGTGAAAAATATTGTTTAGAAAATTGTGAAAATCGTGCATCTTTTTTAATATAGAACAACAATAGAATAAAAAAATCTGTTTTTAAAAGATAGAAAACTGAGCCCTTTTTACAAACCCCGAATGAAAAAAGCACCTTTAAAGGCTTTTAAAAAACGTAAATCAAAAATAAGCACTTTTAAAAAACGCTACGCAATCTGAGTTTACATGATCTACCTCTTAGCGGTATTATTGTAATTATATATAAACGAAACAATATTAAATTTTATAAATAAAGCAATGCTAACTGCTAGTTCTTATATTATAACTATAAAACAAGTCGTCGTACAAACAAGATAATGTTAACTATTAGCTTTTTCATCATAAAAATCTATAGTAAAATGAAGAATTCGTGTGTCTCAAAGCTCCAAAATCGTTTTTGCTAGCGCTCTGAAATTGGGACAGTGGTTGAAAGGGGAAATTTTAGGCCCGGATCCTTAAATCACTCAAAAATTTTAATTCGATCGTTCAGGAGAAACGTTTAAAAATGAAATGCTTTTAAAATGTATTTCTAAATAATTTAAAATAATTTGCATTTTAAAAAAAAAGTAATGTGCTGAAAAATGGCATTTTCGCATTGGCTTAAAGCTCGCTATTGATATAAATCAAACTACAAACAATTTTAATTTGCAGCGTAAAAACTGTCCCATTTTGAAGATAGGTACAAAAATACAGAGGGGAAACAAAGACAGAGAGTACAAAAATTGTACAACGGAGTTGATGGAATTAAAAAATTAAAAATAAAAAAAATTAAAAAAAAATAAAAAAAAAATTTTTTTTTATAGTGAGTTGAAAAATTATTAAATGTTAATCTTGTAGTAAAAAATGCCATGCGGATTGATTAGCAGTGCCGGCTACAGAAATACAACTAAAGAATTGAAGTTTGATGTGCTGAAAAGGACCATTTTCATTTATGAACTTGAAACGAGCTTTTTTCACATTTTAAAATCAAAGTAAAAGCGTGAAAAAATTGAGGGAATTTTTTCACTTTTATTTCGCTTTACGTTACATAGTTTGTTAGCTCTGTCGAACTTGTAGTAAAAAATACCATGTCAACCGTTATGCAGTCAGCAGAGATTCAATTACTGAGTTCAAATTTGACGAGCTGAAAGGGTCATTATTTGTGTATAAATCTAATGCGAGTTTTTTTTTATTTTATCGAAATTCTAATTTGTTCGAAATGTATTGCAATTTGAAGTGCTTTTTACGAGATTCCATTGTTGAAGAAAAATGCAATTACATTAGTCGAAATCTTGATTATTAAACACGCACTTGTCAAACTTAACAATAAAAAAAAAATTTGAACAAATATAATAAGAGTGCGTGATAAGATGTTGTGCGAGATATGAATCTTAACATTAATATCGAAATCTTTTTAAATATAAAACGCTTAAGCAAGATAAGAACTGTTTCCAGATTGTATTGTAAGATAATATAACGTTATCGTAATCAATTGTCAATAGTTACCCCTTAAGCTTAAATACTTTTTTTTCTCAAATATCGTTGATTATTTTTCAAATCTAGGTATTTGTTCATTTCGCTACGATTAACATAGTAATAAGACTTACTTACATAAAATTATAATAAATATATATTTCATTAAAAAATTGTCTTTTTTTTATCGACTTATAAGAAGCAATCACGTGGCTTGGTGAGCATAGAGCCTCTAGCACTGTAAGAAATTTTTCGGTAAAAATGGTTAAATAGCAATTTATTTCATTGGTATTTTCCACATTCAACCAAAACAGTCAAATAACTATAAAAAAGATGATATTGAAACTGTTAAGTGTGAGAAGAAAAGTATATTGGTTGTTTTTAGCTAATACGCATTATTAATAATTTTTACCTAATAACTACCAGAATTATTTCCGAGCCAACTAGGCCAACCTTATCAAGCTATTTTGTTCCGTGCACCTAGGTATAGCTAAGAGGGCTAATCGGTCAATCTCATAACCGGCTGAACAGGGGTTCGAATCCCATCGTTGACACTACAATACTTCTTCCATTTCATTACACGAAGAGTTTCCAGTGACCCTGAAATATTAGAATACGAAATTTTCATTCAGGCATAAATGGCGTCGCACCCCGAGTTCCAATGTCCGTTTAAATTTTATTTTTATGATTTATAAACTATGCCAGTTGTAAATGGTTACAAAACAGTATATTTTTTCTATTCACGGTTTTTTAACCATACCTTTTGTAAACGGTTCCAAAACCGTAAAGGTAAGCAGAAAATGTTCCTAACCGTAAACTTAATAGTTAATCGGCTGGACAGACTGCTGCCGGTTATTTTACCGTAATTTCAAAATGACAATTCTAACAGTGTAATATTGCAAAAAAAAAGCTTGAAATTAAGTCTAAATTTTTTTTCAGAAAAATAATCAGTTTAAAAATAATATTTATGAAAATGCAACGTGTCATGTGAAGTGTTGTGAATAATGTTCATAAAATTTTGCTCACAGATAACTTTTGTATATATTATAACTTTTATAACTTATCTGACAATCTACTCTCAAAGATTGGATGAGTAGCAACTGGGATATAGGATTACATTATTTAGCTATTGTTCTTAAAGCTATGCCTCTTAATGTTGTTGTTCATGTTACCTAATTTCAAAAAAATAAATTATTTACACGAATATAAAAGAATGCACACAGTTCTAAAACCTCTTTATCTGAAAATTCAAAAAATACTTTTTAAGTATTATTGTCTAATAACTGTTTAAATGGTTATAAGCAAAAATTAAATTGAGAGGTATAAAAGATATGCTTCGAAAAACATCCAGACTATGAAAATAAAGTTGCTAAAGTACATTACTTAATAAATATTTTATTTATTTACTTATTTAAATATTTTTGCATCAAGTTAGTAAATAACATCAGGGTTTGAATTTAGTGGGACAATCAGAGTTTCTCTAACACTTTTTTTCTAGATATATAAGCTTTATATATAAGTAAATACTGCTAATCCTCAATGCTGACCACAAGCAATTATCAAGGTGGTAGCCTTGTAGTTGTAGAGCCTTTATCACATCCTTAACCAACGACTGGCTTAATTTTTTTTAAATAAGTGAAATAAAAGAAAATATGTATAAATCTATAATAAGACTGTAATAGTAAAATAACACCTAGTGGATCTCAAAGTAAAATTTTTTAAATAGAAAATTCACTTTGCTATTTGGAAGTTATTTAAGGAAGAAATTTCCAAAATGTCCCTGGTGCCTCGAAAGAAATCTCAAAATCGAGAAATTCGCAGAATGGAAGTTCGTTAAATAGAAGTCCGACTGTATATATTCAGAAACGGTTCTTGCAATGTATGTTATAATTCAAATATTGTTCCAGAATGGCAAAATACAAGCTTGTGGATTACAACTTTACAACAGCAGCTGAATTGGCGAGGGCGATATTGGAGTATGCTGGCGTTCCATTTGAAGATGTTCGATTCGAAAAAGACAAGGCATCAGAGGCCGAAAAGGGTAAACAATTTTTTAATTTAATTCTATTGCACAATTCCCGGTGCCAAAATTGTTCCTGTGATAATCATAAAAATGAAAGTTCTAGTTCAGAGATAGTCTCGAAAATTATGACTATATTCTTCTAAAAAAGAAACGGAAAAAAATTGTCAAAAAAATAAAAATAAAATAAAGTGTAACAAAATAGTTATAAACTTTTTTAACCTTAATATCAACCTAATATTTATGCTAAAAGACAAAATCGGGGAAAAATCGGTTAAGTAGTTACTGAGATAGAAAATTATAATTTTAATAACAGAAGTCATAATAATAATAATAAAGAAAAACAAATAATTTTAACTGATTTTTCGAAAACTTCATGATGGATTTACTTCAAGTCTTGTATTTTGGAACGAAAAGTCACGTTTATTAACATATTTAAACCAAACCAATCGTTCTATTTTCGTACACATGATTTTTTAATAATTTTTTTTCATCTAGCTTACTTTCCTGATGTAGTGGTATTAGCGACCAATTGATTGCAATCAATTTTGTCTTTGTTATTCGCCAAAAATATCTATTAATTTCTCTGTGTTTTTTTTTAAACATCCTTACGTTTGCAGGGATCTGTCCAGGCCAAATTTACTACCGTTTAGCGGTACCTTTACAAATTCAACTTTAGGAAAATTTCACAGAATACTTTTTCTTAAAATTTTATTTTTGTATACCGTAGGAAACGATAAATCCATATTTCAGTGTTGATTTTTTAATATAATTTTTAATTTTTCACAAATTATGTCTAAATTTTCACATAATAGGTACCTCTCAGAAAAACCTAGACAGACCCTTGCGTTTGTCACACTTGTACTAAAGTTTCAAGTATAACATCACATTTAAATATTAACGCTTCCCCCCCCCCAAAGATATGCGTAAGACTACCATATCTTGTAGGGGGAAATCTATTGGGGTACAGAAAACATCAAAACACATGCATAAAAAAGTGATTCAAAAATCTATTTTTTTATAAAACAATAAAGAAGCATTTTCTTATTTTATTTAGTTTATTAGTCCATCTATTAACGAAAGTAAAAGATATTGGTGTCTCCTATTACCAGTAATCAGACTACTGTCGGCATACTAGTATAAAATACTGACAACGAAACAGGCCACGACGTTTACCGAAAAAACTTATAAATAATAAAATATTCAGGCAAATTTTTTCATTCCTAAGAAACTGAGAAGTGCTTGATAACATTCTTAAACCTTCTTTCTACGGTTACAACCCTGTTCAAAATTATTAAAGTATTTTATTCTATTCATTTATTTTTTTAAATGGATCCCAACAAAATCATTTAAAAATTTATATTTTTGAATTACCTTAATAGATATTTAAATGCATAAATACAGGAAAGTTTTCCAAACAATACAATTCACAGAGAATGTTTATTGAATTCCTAAACGTTGCTAGGCAACTGTGAAGAAATTGATAAAATCCTTTAATTTTTTTTCCCCGTGGTTGCTAAGCGGCGGGAATATTTCCGTATCGTGATCTGTTGCGCCAACTACAATCGCCAAGGTGCCAAATAGATTTTAAACTTGCAAATTATTTTAGAGAATTTTTTTAAACTTTTTCCAAGACTGGGCGATTATTCTGCCACAGATCATGACACAGAAATCTCCCCAAACTATCAATACAAGAAAATAAATACAGAAGTCAACAATGCAAACCCGAGAAAAAGACGATTGTTAAAGGGAAATCAAAAAGTTAATACTGACAATTAAAATGAAAGTAACCATAATTATTAATTCACTTTGCTAACATGTGATAAGAATGAAATGCTTTAGCTTACTGATATCCTGTTGTGATGAATCATTTTGAAACAATTCCTTCTGGAAAGAACGAATTTTGAATGATATATATGAATCATTTTGTGTGCTGTTCGTAATGTTTTGAAACGGTCTGACAGGGTGAAGAAAATCTGGATCTGATAGTATGACTATAATCCATATACTTATAAATAATATAAGAATAACTCCACTAATTAAAACCTTCATTTTAAGTCGTTATTCCTTCTGTTTCACTTACAAATAGAAGAGAAAACTTGCTGTGATTCAAAATCATGTGACTTTCAATGCAGGTGGGGTTTTGTTTCCTAAACAGTTTACGTCATCAATATTGTATTATTATTTCTTTCTCTGGTTAAAGCAATCAACATTTAAATAGTAACTGTCCTCCCTAGAGTTGCAGTTCCAATTATTGCTTTTTTTTAAAACATCATTAATTGAAATAGGCATACAATTAATGTTCCTGGTTAAGACTTTGTATACAGGGAATAAAAAAAGAGACCTTTTTAATCAATAGATTTGATGCATCAGGTACATTTATTACTATTTTAAATTATATGATTCAAAATTATGTTAATTCTTGTATGCATCTTTCAAAATAATTAAAAATTGAATAGATTAAATTGAATACAAATTTAATTATATTAGTATAGATTCATATAAAGAATATTGACTTTGGGGCAGTTCAAACATTGCGTAAACATCTGACGAAGGGCGGAACTTTGTGATTAGTTTACTTTTGCTGACAAAGGCGGTGGGCAACGATTACGTAAGGCATTAAAATCTTCATATAAAAAGCAAATTAAAAAAATGCAAATATAAAAGAGTGAAAAATTTTCAATTTTGGAATAAAAGTCGAATACGGGGGTGGAGGCGGTGTCTCCTAAGAGTTTCAGAGGGCAGGAGTGGAACAAAAAAAAAAAAAAGAGGTTCCAACAAAATTTTCTATGGTTAATTGATTTCCTTTCTTATAAATTTTTTTATAGTTGAAACATAAGATGATGTTTCATTTCTAATACACTAGCATTTATATAAGAAACTACTATTTAAATTAACTTAAAAACACTAAGTTATTTTATAATTTTGAATTAAAAACATTATTTTCGGTTTAAGAAATTAAAACAATTTTTTAGGCTTTCGAATTTAAAAACATTTTTTTTAGGTTTTCCAATAATGGAATCCCCGTAACAATTTAATTTCACAAGCATGCTTAAAATTTCGAGTGAAAAAAATACCTAACCCTTAACAGAATGTTCCAAGAAAACGACGCACGTTTAAAATATTCCAATCTATTTTCATTTTAATTCCTATTTCTAAAGAGAAGCAAAATTTTAGTTTTTGTCTCAGATATGATTATGCACTAATTAAAAGCGGTCATATACACCAGTTGTCAACACTACAAGGATATAAACACAAAAATTTTCAACGTAAACAAGAGGAAATGTGATTAATGAAAACCTAAACAAAACACATTCATAAAAAACCTGTCATATTCTATGCGAGTCAAAAGTTAACGAACAATATTTTGATTGGTCCACAGAAAACATTAAGGAAATAAAACGAATTAACTTACTGTGATTTAATATCCCGAGTGACAAATTATTCTTTTCAAACATTTCATCATAAGAGTGAATTCTGAAAGCGATGTAGGAATCATTTTTAGTGCTATTTGTGAGATTCTGAAATGGAATCACAACATCTGCTTTATGAAAATAGGGTCTTAATGCTAATATAATGCCATACGTAATACCTCCAATTAATACAATACCAAACGGAATCAAACAACGTGCCACCATTATTTAAGTAACGAATTGAACGTTTTTCTTAATATTCAACAGTTAGGAAGACGTCTAGCCGGCAGCCATATTTGTTACGGAATTCTATGACCTTCAAACAGCTGATTCTACTATACGAATGACTAAGTTTTGCCGACAAAACGAGATTCCTTACAAATATTTTTTTCCCTTTCTTCTTTTATTCTCTAAATAGAAATCTTTCTTTTTTATTCGTTTCATTTTTTAATTCAGATTTCCTGCCGTCATCTGTATGAAAAATACTTCAAATTCGAAAGGAAATAAATGTTATCACCTAACAATAAAGTATAGAAAAATTCTCTATCTGTAATTTCTATAGAAGTGAATCTCATCAAACATGCAGTATTGTAATTTCTCTTAAAAAAATATGTATCTATGCTAATATAGATAAATTTCCGCGAAGCTCATGTATAAATAAAAATATGATTGAAACTTTTCCAAAAGACTAATTTATTCGAAAATTGTTATGAGCTGTTATACTTTGCTTTGATCATATATTAAAAAGAAAGAAAAAAAAATTTTTATTAAATGACTCGAAAATTTTTTATTTAAACATTTTAAGAAGCACATTATTATTATTGCAAAAGACAATTTTTTTTAGTTTTCTAGTGTAACTTAATAAGCAATGTAACTGTTTGATAATACTTTTTTCAACAGAAATTAATACTTTTCGCAGATTTTGACAGATAATTTTTTTATTTATATTTTATTTCGCAGAACATTTCGCAATTTCTTGTTTTCAAACCCCCAGATCAAAGTTAAAAATGAACATTTGCAAAAAATGTTTTCAACGTTTTGGGAACCTGTAATTATATAATTTCAAAACGCACTATACCAAATGCATAAAATAATTAAAACTTTACTTTACGATACTATTGGGGGTCTTAGAAAAAATTTCATTATTTTAGTTTTTAATGAGGACCCAAAACTTAAAATTTTCACAATTAAATAAAAATTCATTTTTCAATGGATTTATTTTTTTCGAAACACCACATATCAAATTAAATTCAAAATTAATTTGAAATCACTTTTTTAACGTTTTTGGTGCGTCATTTTATAATCGCATCATTTAATGGCAGTCGGTAGTAGGGCATATATATACCAATAATGCTGAAACTGACTTATCATCTAAATAAAACATTGCTTCAGTTTTTCTTTCACTGAATAATTACATGCACATTTTTACAGTGAAACGACTGTTAATACATATCTTTTGCAGAAATTTTTTTTTAAAAATTATGAACTGAGAACTTTTAATTTTTTAAAAACTAAAAAAGTATTCCTGTTAACTCTAAGACATTTTCACAGCTGATAAAATTTAAAATATCCTCAAAAATTTTAAAAATATCCCCAAAAGGCTATATCATTAGTAGTTTCTTAGAAAATGTACATCGAAAAAGGTCAGTTTTAGCATTACTGATATAAGCCCTACCGACTCCCCTTAATAATTAGCTATTGGTCATAAACGCAGGGACGTCTGTAATATTTTATTTATTATCAAGCCTGTAGGTTGAGTTATTCAATAGTAATAGCCTGTCCGTTGAAATTTGTAATGATTTTCCCAAATTTTTCCTTTTTTATATATTTATTAAGCATAACGATAGGAACACTAAACATAAACACAAATAAACATAAGATTTTCCTGATTATGCATTATATATTCAAATCGGATTTTTCCGATTCCACGAGATGTTTATCTCGCCGGTACAAGTTTCATTCTGATTGAATTCTCCCTCGGTTAGGGAAGACGCCTACTAGAAATCCCTTTTGTGGGGATTTAACCTTATTCGTGGCTTGAGTTGCCTCAACGTCAGCATGGGGGGTCAATTTGACCCCCCCGCACACGCACAAATTTTCCATTTTCCAGAATTCAAGAAATTGTGTTAGACAATTCCTTAACTTCGGAATGCATTGAGAAAGAAACTAAAACTCTCCTATGTTTTCAGCAACAAAAGAGACTATCAACTTAGAAGTAGAGCCACGAAAATACCGAAAAATTACAAAAGTTCGGTTTCAGCAAATAATCTATTCACAAAATTTTTTCATTTGACAGCTAATGGCAAACATTCTCTTAAATTTAAAATTGTAAAAAAAATCTATTTTATCAATCAAAGAAAAAGAAAAACGTAGCAGTTAATTTATGAAAGAATTATGCTTGAGAAAAGCAGAAATTTCAGTCTGTCTATTAATATTTTATTCCCTCTAACCAGAATCTGGTATTATACTTAAATTGATAATTTTGGTATTATTCTTATTTCTTATTACTTTAATAGCAGAATTTACTGAGTTAATTTGTAGCAACAGCTTCGCAAGTACAAAATTGTCACAGTTAGACAGAAATTGCTATTATAAAATGAAGGCTTAATATATTATATATAAGGGCAATATTTACATATTAAGAAATATAAAAAATTATTTGAAAGAAAAAATTATGCTGAGTAAATTAATTGAAATTTTATGAAATGTTATTTAAAATAGGATTAATTCTCGTACAATGATTGAAATCCTATTGCCAAATAATAAAAGTTTTTGAAAATTAGCTACAGAAAAAAATATTTTTCTCTAAATTTCTTTTTATTACCAAAAATTCTATAAATAAACGTTTTAAAAATAGATCTTCTCATATATCTGCAGATTATTTTTTTTTAATTTAAAACTTTATAAGTTTTACAATAATTCAGAAAATTTCGAATTATTATCATTGTGTATTTTATTGTTATATATTTATTTACTTAATTGAAATTTGAGGCGAAAATTTATCAGCAGATGTTGTTGAAATCTGCAGGTCTCGCCGCAGCCGGCACAGCAAGGTTTCTGCTACCAGTTCCAAAACATAGACTCACGCTACACCTGTAAAAACGGATGATTTTGTAAACACTAGCATCTCATCGAAATCTAGAATTGTCATTGTTACATAATATTTTTTTCGAATGATTGCTTTAAGGAGTATTTTTAGCAAAAGTTTCCAGAACGGAATCTAAAATTATTGTCGATTCATTTGCTGTTCATTTGTTGTTAAAGAGATATTTTTAAAGTTTCAAGATCTTTTTTTTTTTCGTGTACTTCTTACTCAGCATTTTAATTATATAAAAACTAAATAAAAGCTAATACAAGCAGGAAGTATTTTATGAGGCATCATCTAACATGAAATTACAAATTACAATGATTTAATTAATTAATTATGTACTTGAATTTAATTAATAACTTATTAAATAAATTGCAATTAATGATATAAATTATAATTGTTATTATAAATTATAATTACAATGCAGGCAATTATAATTATAATCTGAAGTTGTTTATCAAACATTTACAATGATCAGTTAATTATTAAATTAATAATCATTAAATTAATAATTATCAAATTAATAATAATTAAATTAATAATTATCAAATTAATAATTATTAAATTAATAATTTTCTTAAAGTAATTAAATAAAACAATCACTACATAGTGATTGTTATAGTGATATATACGCTTCCTTAGGGTGAGGTAATAGTGATTTGTTGATTTATTTTCTCAAAATTTTGCTGCTATTGTTATAGTTTTTAAACTTTATGTTTACATTTTTAAAATTACTTACAAAGAAAGGTAGACAAGCTGTTATATGAAAACTCACTACCATGCGTAATGATTGTACCGCACAGCATAATTTTTTAAAAACATGTTTCATAATATAGCTAAAGATATACTAAAGCATTAATAACACAGGCCTGCGATGAAAAAAATACAAGGGGTCTCATAGCTGAACTTAATGTATTTTTTGGTGCTGAAATGGAAAATAATAATGAAAAATGTCCATCACGTCACGTTTTTTTTGAAAAATTCAATTCTACTGGACTTTTTATGAACATTTACCATTAAAAAATTTTGAATTTCTTCCCTTCTTGACTGACCAGCATTTTACTTTGGTCAAATCTACAAAAGTACCCCTTTATCACTACTTCCTGTCACCGTCCCTCTCTCTGTAACAATCTCTCTCTACCAATAGCGTCGCGAGAATCCTTATCTAGGTCCGCTGACCTCTCAGAAACACTAGCAAGCGATAGGGAGTCATTTTAAACTTTGTTTTTTTTCTGTGCGTTTCGTGAAACATGGCATTGAGTTCAAGACATTGTGAAAATTTCCCAGATGACTTTTGTTATACATGCGGTGAATATAGTGTAGTTAAAAATCGCATGAGGAGCATTACAGACTAAGTAAGACAACTTTATCTCGCATATTTTGACATGAAACTCGGAGATCAAGACAAATCTTGGGCACCTCATAAAGTTTTTGTGCAGTGTCTCAATGATCAACGCTTATGGCATCAAGGAAAGAAGACTGCTTTACGATTTGGAATTCCTATGACGTGGAGTGAGCGCCAAAACCACTTTGATGATTGTTATTTTTGTTCCTGCCATGTTCGTGGGTATAACCGAAAAAATCAAAGACTAATATCTAAACCTGGCTCTCGCCCTGAACAAAATAAAATATATCGACCACAGTTGGACCATTTGCGGAATTTGAGACTAACATGACAGAAACGGAAAAAGAAGCTTGGGTTGCTTTCAAAGATGTCGTCAGAAAATTTCTGCGTAATTACAAGGATCCTGATTATAAGCAAATTGTAATGAAAATGCTGGACAAATTTAAAACGTTGGGTTGCCACATGAGTGTAAAAATGCATTTCCTTCACTCACGTGTGGATTTTTTCCCTGAAAATTTAGGATCAGTTAGCGAAGAACAAGGGGAAAGGTTCCATCAAGATATCAGAGATATTTAGCGCAAGGAAGATCGGACAAGAACATGTTCGCTGACTACTGTTGGATGATAGCTCTGGATAGACCTGAGATTAAGCATAAAAGAAGATCATCAAAAATAAGTTTCAGAGGAAAACGAGTATACACTTAAATAGAAACTTTTCTCTTTTGTTTTTTGCTTGTTTTGTTTTTTGTTTCAAACTTTCATATACACATACACAATATTTGTTATACTTGGCTAATCGTCAATTTTACGTAAGTTATCTCAATAAAAACAAATTAAAATGGTATATTGGAGATTTTCTTCTAGAAACTGATGTAAAAAGTTTGAACACAAAGAACTTATTGGTTTTCTCTAGACCAGAGGTGACTTCTGCTGTCTGGTAACAGTATTTTTTATTCATTTTAGCCTATAAAAAATTAGTTGATAGCTCAAAAATCAATTTTCTTTCACAAGATTAAATTTTACATAGATCAAAATGAATGAAGAGGAAGTTACCGGATAGTACATGCAAAATTATTTGAGAAAATTCCTTTCCAAATAGGATTTTACTAAAAACATTAATATCGATTTTATAAAAAATCCTGATGTGATTGGGGAAAATGAAGGTCATTTTCTAAATCAGCACATCAAATAACATATAAATCAACAATAACTTCTCTTGTATTTTTCAAAAAGTTCAATTTCGCAGGCTTGTGTAATTAAATCTAATTTATTGAGGCTTGAAAAAAAATTGAAAGCGGAACTCCTTTAGCTCTGCAGAGGTGTGTATTATTCCTTGAGTGTTAACCATTTTCTTATTGAATATTTTAACTATGAAAGTGCTTGAAAATAAATTGTTTGTTTAAATTTTTAGCATCTCCTTTCGGCATGCTTCCAGTTTTAGAAGTAGATGGTCAAGCAATCGCACAACATCAAAGCATCTGCAGATATTTAGCAAGGCAACATGGTACATATATATTTTGATTATACTATTTCACTTATTATCTTAGACTTGATGATCATTGAAAAGCCTATTGTTATATTTAAAAGCAGCTGATTGGTAGATTTTGTATAAAAATTATAGTTTTTATAATGCTCACAAATTTATATTTGACTCCTGAAGCTTCAAATGAAACTCGAAAAATTAAAAATGAGCATTTTTCTAATTCTAATTAAACTACAGATAGGAAAAAAATTTTTGATAGTAACTATTTTTTAGCATTAGGACTTTTTTTGCTGCTGATGCGAAATTAACAATGAAGAAAACATTTATTATTCTAAACCTTTATTAATCTTTATTATTAAGAAAACCTTACTTTATTTATTTAAACCTTACTGAAGCTACTTTTACAAGCAACAAGCATATTATAAAAAATCACTTCAACATAAATTTTTGAAGTTGCCATAAATGAAGTATTATTTGAAATGAAAATATTACTTTGTACATCACTTCCCGTGACAATTGGTCTCAATCTTTCAAAAGCACAGTCTTTGAAAGATTGAGAAAGATACATAAATTTTTCCCGTGACAATTGGTCTCAATCTTTCAAAAGCACTCTCTTCAGACCCTCAATTGGTGACGTAGTAGGATTGCGAGTTGTAGTAGCCTTTCCCAGAGCGACCCAGAAATATTCTATAGAACTGAGGTCTGGAGATCAAGATAGCCAACTCATCCAGTGACTTATATCTTCATTTTCCAGAAAATCGTCGCCTAAGAAAACTCTTTGCGAGCTTGCTTTGTTGTCTATTAAAATAAAATAACGGCCAACTGCGTTCTTGTAAAGGTGAACATACGATTCCTAGACCTCCCGTCAGTCACGCAAGTCCGTGTCTTTGAAATTAGCAAACAGGAATCCCCTCCCTAAAACTTACACTAGTCAGAGCGTCCTTTCAATGGCGTAGACGCAAGCGACTGTTGTAAGGTCTTAGAGCCCTATATTCACCTTTGCAAGAATGCAGTTAGCCCTAGTTTCATTTTAATAGTCGATAACGCATAGTCGCATAAAGCTCGCCTAGGCACGATTTTCAAGAAAACCAGGATAATAATCGAATGAGCTTGCCTCAACTGCATAGAGTATATTGAGGAAGGGCTCTCTGGGGAGAACTAATACGAGTATAACTTTCAAACTTCATCAGCAACTATTCAGAGCTTGACAGCGGCGTTTACATGCTCACGTGATGCCATAAGAACTGCTAAATTCAACTTAAAATCACTGTGGGAAGTCAGTGTAAGTGTATGTCTGTGAAAGGGGACTATACTCCCTACAAACCCATTCTATTCTCTACTAACTGATTCCTTCCTTCCAACTAACATGCATTAACTAACACGCCCGACTAACAGGTATTATCATACGTGTGTGTATCATAACTCTTGAATAGTAATTAGTATTTTGTATTATGTCAATGTGTTCAAGCCTAATTCCATTAAAATTTGCTAAGCCTCAGTAACTGAAAATTCTCATAATTTGAAGCACAAGTGTGTATGCTTTAATCAAAAATTATTCTGACATAGCCTATTGGGTAAATTATCTAAACTAGGCATTAAAATTTTTAGTGTTAAGATCGAATTCCATTAAAATTTGCTAGACCACCATACCTGAAAATTCTCACAATTAAGTGTATGTTTTGTGTTTTAGTGTGTATGTTTTAATCAGAAATTATTCTGACATAGCCTATTGGGTTAATTCTTAAAACTAGGCATTGAAATTTTTAGTGTCAAAACCAAATTCCATTAAAATTTCTCAATTGTAAGCACTAAAGTGTTTGCTTTAATCAGAAATTTTTCTGACATAGCCTATTGGGTTTATTGTATAAACTACGCATTAAAATATTCAATGTTAAGATCAAATTCCATTAAAATTTGTTAACCCACCGTGCCTGAAAATTCTCACAATTTTGAGTACTAGTGGGTATGTTTTAATCAGAAATTTTTCTGACATAGCCTATTGGGCTTATTCCCTAAACTGGGCAATAAAAATTTTCACCGTTAACCTAAAGAGGACTCTATACCACGAGAGAATCTTGTCATGAGAAATTCTGCGTCACCTCCAAATTTAGAGTTTAGAGAAAAGTGAGTTCAAGTAAGCTTAGAGTTAACATAGAAGTTTTTTGATCCGCGGTGGTTCAGGGGATAGAATACTCGCCTCCCAGTGAGGTGGCCCAGTTCGAATCACAGCGATGGCTGGTATATACGAATTCCACACCCAGCTCGCACTGACCACAGAGCTGACGTAAAATATCCTCAGTGGATCACGGATTAGAAATCGCTTTACCATCAGGCTTACCATGGGGGTTTTCGTTATTTTCCTCTACATGATTTCATTCAAAATCCTCTCCATTTTTCCTCTTCATTACCTCGCTCAAAAGGACATGTTTTCCTCTCCATTATTTCATTCAAAAAGTCCTGCCCGACGGCAAATTTCTCCCAAAACTTGACCTAGAAGTTTCCTTGTCTTCTGAATTGGGTTCAGAATTAGAAGGGTACGGAGTTGAACATTGGTAGACGTAAAATCAGAATTGGATCGTCTGCTCGACGATAAAAAAAATAAAGAAAGTCATACATGCAGAAAGTTTTTTTTTTTTAAATTCAAATATTAAAATTTAAACGACATTAATTTAAATGACGAAAATTTTAATGACAGAATCACTTCGTCGCTGAGTCCTGATGTCTGAGTTTTTGAAGGTAAGTAATACTGGATGTACAGAATGTCAAACAATTTTAAAATACCAATGAAGGTAAAATGTCAAGGAAAGATACTTCCGCCGTATGTCACACTCACTAAATTCTTTAAAAATTAGTCTGTAAGTCAAGTATGTTTATAAATAATAAAAATTAGGAGTGCAAATTACTTTTGTCTCAAGAACTCATTTCGTTTATGTGATAGAAAACAATTTTAGACGAGTGAAAAATAAAGACATACATCAGTCATCACGCATCGCAGAAAACCCGACGATGTGAAACGGGGTCACCAAACTTTAAGCATTTCATAAGTGTTTACATTTTTTTTATACCTCACCCTTGAACACATTTTGTTTTTATTTTATAACTGTCGATGAACAGCAGACGCAATTTTTTGAGTTTATGACTGCTAATGTTCAACTACGTAGCCTTGTAATTTTGAACCAAATCTAGGAGACAAGGCAACTCCTGGATCAAGTATTGGGAGAAATTGCCTTCGTGTAGGACCTTTTGATGAAACTAACCCCGTTTTTGCATTTCATGTAGAGGAAAACCACAAAAACCTCCCACCATTAGCCTGACGGTTAGGGAGCTCTAATCCATCATCCTTATACTACTGAGGATATTTTAAGTCAGCACTGTGGTCAAAGCGAGCCGGGTGCGAAATTCATTTCTACCAGTTATAGCCGGCATTCAAACCCGTTACACCTCATTAGTGCTCTATCTCTTGACCCACCACGACTCCCCTTGAGCACACTGGAAGAATTAAATTATAAACGTTTCAAATAGTAGTACAGCAAATCTTGTACTACAATTTCCGGGGACAAGAAAAAAAAAAGAACTCTGTGTATTCGAACGCGCAATAAAACTAAAGGTGCTGTGCAAGTAGAAAGATTTAGCACTTTCTCTTGGCATCCCGTATGTTCACGTGTGCTCTGCGCAAACTCTGTAAGGAACTGATAGATTGGATCTGTATTAACTGCGTTGCGCAGAGCATAAGTGCGGGATGCAACAAAATTCCAAACTGTTTACTTTTAAATGACGAAATACGAAGTTTGAATAAATCGTCAAATAATTTTTGATAGTAATAAAATTTGAAAAAGAAACTTTTTTAAATTTTTTTCCTAGACTTATATTTAACCTATTCCATTCAAATTTTGGATTTTTTGTATGGATTTTTTTTTTTCTTCTCTGGATTTCATTTAAAATTATAATTCAAAGTGTTGTAAACAATTGTATGTCTCACAATTTAATATTTTTTCATTAAATAATTAATTAGGCAACAAAAAATAATTATCGAAGATTAAGTTTTATGTAGAATTGCCTTTAATTAAACCACTTTCTATAATTTCGTACGTAAAGTTTTAATTCTCTTATATATTCCAGAGATACAGCGAAATCTGTAAAAAGAAAGTAAAATTTACATTAAAGAGACCAAACTTTTCAAAGCTTACTTTAAATTTTAATATTATGGTAATATCTAATTTAAATCGTTACTTTTACTTTAAAAAAATTTTATCGTATAGCAAAGTAGGAAATTTGAGTACCACTATTATATTTTGCTCTATTACGGCCCTATAGTAAGTGTTAAGTATGCATTGTAGCTGAAATGTCAAAGGATTTCTCACTCCATTAGAAATAAAAACGTTTAAATAACGTTGCAAATCGATCACACAATATGTTCGTGCAATAGATTCACGTGATATTGTTTGTAAAATGTGTTATGAAAATGGATAATTCTGTATGTATAGTATGTATAAGTTTTATTTGACATATCATGCCAAGGCTCAGGAATTATTTTACACGACATGACTAGGGTATGTAAAAAGGCAAAAGTGGGAAATATGGTCAGCATTAATTTTACTTTGCAAAATACAAAATTTGTGCAAAATCGGTCGAATAGTTTTTGAAAAATTGAAGTTCAAAAATGTCGGTTATTTAAAAAATTTCTCAGGAACTATTCGACCTATTTTGTTCAAATAATGTATTTGGCATGTAAAATGACGTTCTTTAAAATTACGAAAAATATTGTAGACCTTACAATTCAGCATTTTTTTGATCATTATTAAATAAATTCATAAAAAATAATAAATATTTAATTAAAAATTATAATTTACATGGAATTATGTTTGGATAAACGAATTTTATAATTGCGAGCAAAAATTTCTCAATTCGATTACAAAATTTTCGAGATAAAGCGAAATACGCAAAAATTAAAATTAACGTTTAAGGGTCCAAACTTTGGAGCGCATTCCTGACCAAACTATTGGGACCACATTTCCCAGATAGCGGCGACCCCCTATATTTTGGGGTTCAAAAATCCAAATCCGTCTAAAAAAAGGTATGTTTATTCAGAGAAAGAACGTTTTTGTGTCTGACTTCGGAACTTATTAATTGGCATATTTGAGGTCATCTCCTCGAGACATTAAGACTGAGTCCTAGAACGTGAAAATCCGTTCATTAGATCAAAAGTTATTCAGGGTGGTCCTTTTTTGCGCACTGTACAATCATGTGAAAGTGTCACCCAGACATTTATTTCGTATATTAACACATCCGGCAAAAAATGTGGAAATTTTGAAGTTTTTTGATATTTTTATATTATCTAAAAATTAACTATAAATTAAGTTTTAAAACTTAGAATTACGAAAGGATATACTTCATTTATTTTTAGATAAAATTAAATTGAAAATATTAATTTTCTTTGTGTAATTTCAACAAAAAAAGGTGCTCTAGTTATTTTTAGTTTTAATTTAACGTTGCGCTGACTCTTGAAAATTTGGAACATTTATTAATCCTGTATAATAAATTTATAAGCTTTATTAATGTGAAAGTTACAAAGCATTTCTTTTTTAATGGAACAGCGATTATTAGCGAGAAATTTGCTCTTTGAAATTGTTTTCGACCTTAGTTAAAATTGATTATGTTATCTGATTAACCTTTATCCAATCAACGTTAACCATACAAAGTATATGACTGTTTCTAAGATAATATCTAAAACTTATTTAACATTTCCGGATTTTTTTCTTCCTTAGAACTATTATTCATTATATCGATAAGACTAAAGTACAAAATCAATATCTGATTACCCATTCTTTGTAAAGGGTATAAAAAAAATTAATTAGCACTCACGAAACTAAATTTACAATTCTAATTAAGCTTTTTTGGCATGAAAATCACAAAACTGAAAGGTTTTCACTGATGCAATTAATACAGCTTAATAATTCACCTCATTAATGCACCTTAATACAGCTCACCCCATAATTCAATATAATTAGTACTACTGGTACTATGGAAATTGGTGCAGTTTCCATAAGAATTCTGCAACGAATTTCACTTAGTTTCAAAAAATTTTTTTCTCCAAAAGTATTAATATATTTATTAATATTTAATATGAATTTGAATTAAGAGAACTTTTTTCCACCACTACTTATGAATATTTTAACAGAAAATTAAATGCCAGATAAGGAAATGGCCATGCTTCAAAATCCTTATCAAGTTCTAATAAAAATTCTATTTAAAAAAATAGTTTTAGTTGGCTGCTACTAACAGATGTATTTCACACAAAAGTAAAATGTTGGAGGGTTATGTAATAAGTACACTAATATAGGTATAAAATATTATATTGACATATTTGGTGATTATTAAAGCTGCGCCAATACTAAGCAAATTTAATGCCGATGCTTTGGAAATAAGTGTTTTACATTCCCTAGAAAGGACTATGTTCCTGAGAAAATTATAGTAGATAGAGGTGATAGAGGTAAATTTTGACTATCATGAGTTGGCTGCGAGCAATAGTATCCTGAAAAGTGATTCTGAATACATATTATCTAATAGAGTGAACTACATAAACCGAGTTTTGCTTACTCAAGTAATATAAAGCCACGGAAAAGAGCAACAAATAATATTAAATAAATAATTGAAATAATTAGAAATATTAATTGAAACATTTAGTGGAAGAACCAGGTAAGGGACATTTTCAGAACGAAAAAAGATTTTGTATCCGAACTATTTTGTTACCAATTTATTGGAAAGCTGGACTAATTCTTTGCTTTATTTTATTTATCACTGCTTAATTTGAAATAAAAATCTGTAAACATGCTAAAAGCTAATGTGGATTAGTTATGGTAAAATTAAAGTGAAGGCAAAAAAAAAAAAAAAAAAAAAAAAAAAAAAAAAAAAAAAAAAAAAAAAAAAAAAAANAAAAAAAAAAAAATTCTGTTGCAATAATTCTGCCCATATCGATGCAACCCCTTTCTGTTATTTCCTATGATTCATTAATTTCTCTAAAAATGTCACTTTCCTGGCTCTTCCACCAAGCTCTTTAATAGTTTCAATATATGCCTTTCAGTTTTGAGTATGATTTCATTGCGTTTCTCAATACTAATTTATTAATTCTTTACTTTTTTTATTCAACCTGTGAAAAGAACGGATATTTAGATAGTTACTTATAAAGGAATATGAGATTAAGATTGATGTAAAATCAAATATTTAGAGAATAACGACTGTAATAGAATTGTTTAGAGTCTATATAGTGTTATTAATTTCTTTTATCCTGGCAAAAAAAAAATTGAATGGGAATTATTCTTTTTCGTGCAGGTTTGGTGGGAAAGACAGAGGAGGAATTCGCTTTGTGTGATTTAGTTATGGATGGCCTGTGGCACATGTTTTCTAAGATAAGAAGAGCTGAAGTATACCAACTGAGCAGAGATGAAAGGGTTTGTATATGATGCCAATATCAACAATGTAATAGTATAATATTATTACCCTCTGTCTATCAAATCTCTTTGGAAGCAGTTAGTTCCACTAGAAAAATTTGCACGAGGATGTCTCTCATGATAAATTTAACGTGTGAACATATAATCTCTTTTAATGCTGAATTTATTGCCAGCCACTTTTGCTTAAACCAAGTCCCGAAAGTATCAGAGATACTTACTTTTATTTATTTTTTTAAAAAAGAATCTTACAATTGGTTTGCTAACTAAGTGGAAAAATCAAGGTGATCCCCCTCTAACTACTGGTAGCTCACGATCAACGAATTGGTGATCACTAGCTTAGAGGAAAATCATTCTAAAACTGAATTTGTACATGTTTAAACCTTAAAAAAACGAAGATTAAATCGATTAATAGATTAGGAAGAAAAAAAATTTTTTTTTTTCAATTTTACGTATTTTAATGAAACGTAATTTGAACAAACAACGACAAATAATCAAACTCTTAACTAAGTTAAACTAATTAAAACAATATTTCACCAGAAGGTAAAGTATATGCTGCAAAGATTTAAAAACTTCGGATTTTAGCTACGCAAATTGTATTTAAAATACTTAATCGTCCCATATGGCAAATTTGACCTGGTTTGCTATATCATAATTATTGTCTGGCTAATATAAAGGAGGAATTTCTAAAAAAGAAAGAGGTTTTTGAAAGGGGAATTTCTCAGGGGAAAAAACTATACAACACTAACTTGTTTTGTCCAGTCCTTTAGTTTCAAATAGCTCAGTGGGTGCAGGCTCTAAGTAGTAACTTTTTTCTTAACGTTTTTGGAGAAGAAAAATGTGCATCTGGTAACAGCAGTCGACCAATATCTTTTTTAGACGGAATGTATTTTGACAAATTAAATAGCCTAGAATGTGAACACCATGACGAAAAGAGTTTAAATGGTTTTCGGGAATGAATAGATTTCACCAATTGGAAATTTGAACTACTTCAGATCGATGGGTATCAGCTTGACTGAGAAGTAAAGGCGGCCAGTACGCAATTCTGACCACAATGCCACAAGCATGTCGTTGGTCGTGAAATTGTTGAGTCTTAGCCTCCATGACCTTATCTAAGTTAAACTAAATCAAACAATATTTTACCAGGAGATTCAGTATATGCTGCGCATATTTAAAAACCAAAGTTTTTAGCTACACAAATAGTATTTAAAATACTTAACTGTCCAATGTGGCAAATGTACACAACTGCTTGTTGCGTGAATGGTTTACATACAGATGAGTACTGCCAATTTTACCACAGCACCGTCCACGTAAAACATCCTCAGTTGTGAATGGCTCATGGGTTAGAATCCCCTTGCCGTCGAGCTAAGCATGTGAGGTTTTTGTCTCCG
This sequence comes from Parasteatoda tepidariorum, assembly GCF_043381705.1. Taxonomy (NCBI): domain Eukaryota; kingdom Metazoa; phylum Arthropoda; class Arachnida; order Araneae; family Theridiidae; genus Parasteatoda; species Parasteatoda tepidariorum. Next base: position 8,581,228 of record NC_092206.1, read on the forward strand.
TGCAACGCAAATGTGGGTTAGTTCCATCTAAAAGTCTTCCACAAAGGCTAGTTTGGCTCATACTTAATCCCGAGTCTTCGTTGTTGGTTTCAAAATTATAGGGCTACGGAGTTGATAGTCGTTAACTCAGAATTGGGTCGATTGTTCAAAATAAAATAGTCACAAATATCCAAAGCCGTTGATAAGAATATATGTTAATTTAAAAAAAAGTACCTTCTTTGTATATTGTAGGTTAATTGTTAGTATAGGTCAAAATTATGAAATATTGCTACTGACCATTTTTAACAATGGCTACTTCTTAACAACATACGGACACTTTTTAAGTCCTAGTTTAAAAAGTCCTCCAAGAAGGTTAGTTTGTCCCTGTGCTTGATATATTTCATAACCGTCATTGAACAGCCGACCCAATTTTGGGTTTACGACTNTTTGGACCAATCCCAGAAGACAAGGAAACTCCTGGATCAGTACCCCCAGAGGTATGATTTGTTACGGGAACATGGAGGATTTTGAGACTCGACAGATTTAACGTGCATTAGTCACCATTTACTACACGGGGAGTCTTCGGCCGGCGAGGATCGAACCCACGACCTCTTGGACATGGGCGCAGTGTCCTACCAACCAGGCTGTCCCGGCCCTCCTGTGCTTGATATAGGAGTTTTCTTGTCTTCTGAATTGGTTTCAAAATCAGAAGGATACGGAGTTGAATGTTGATAGTCGTATACTCTGAATTGAGTCGACTGTTTAAATGCCGGTTATGAATTAAGAATAAAATTGTTAAGTGACGTTTTCCTGACTGTTATATAGAACCAGATGATGTAAACAATTTGATTGGGAAAAAAATAGATACGCTCTGTATTCCCTTTGTGGAGGGTCTGTGAATTAAATCTTACTTAAGAATTAATTTATAATATCCAACGTATAAACTTTAAAGCAAATTCACTAAATTGTCACGTAGAAAATTCCTTTGAATATACTTTCGTGTATAAAGTGTGTTGATTTCTCTGCAGAGTGCCATCATAAAGAAGATGATTGCCGAAGACGTTCCTCCTTATCTCGATCGATTTGAAAAGATGCTGGAGAAGAGGAAAGACGAGAATGATTACATGGTCGGCAAAGAGGTGAGTTTCTTACATTTCGTCATGATCAATACAACTGCGCATTAGACTCATAATTGCTTCCATTAACGGGCAAATGATAATTAATAATTAATTAATGTTAAGTTAATGTAATAGTTAATGTAATTAAGTTAGTGCAATTATTAAATTGTTAATGTAATTAATGAATAATTAATGATGAATAATTAATTATTGATGTTGTGTTGGGTATAGACGTTCTTCCTTATCGCGATCGATTTGAAAAGATGTAGGAGAAGAGGAAGGATGAGAATGATTGCATGGTCGGCAAAGAAGCCATCACTGGGATTTGAACCCGGTTCACCTCATTGGAAGGCGGTCCCCCCCCCCCATTATCCCCATAGCCATTCACCGAAATATTGTCATAAAGTTGGTAGCATTGTCCAGAATGTCCACAAACGTTTCAGTGTTCATGTTTGCAACCACAGAAACTGAGGGATCGAGACCAAACGATGAAAAACACCCCGCACCATGTTCGATTAGGTCGCTGTCCCTTTCCTTTAAGGGAGGACCCCACCCTAAGATGGAAAAATATTAGCGTTTTTCTTGAATTTTTTTTAAGTAATGGAGACAATGCAGAAATTCCTTGTTTTTTTATGTTATTTAGCTACAATTTAAATCTATTTTAAAAAATTTTCTTCTACAAAATAATAAAAAGTAAGTTGGCGGTAGCTCCGTGTATGGCTAGTCATCAAAAAGTAGCACCTCACTGGCCTCATGGATTTTGAAGTCCTGAAACATAGGAAAACTATTTTGTTTAGATTTTCTGAAACATGAAGACATTATTTAAAAAGTAGCATAGCGGTTATTTGATATTCGCAAAATTACCAAAATGGTGGCAACTTTAAAAAAAAGTTAAATTTTTCATTAAAAAAATATTCATTAAAGTACTAATATAAAATCGAAATATAAAAATATCAAAAAAATCCTATGCTACTTTCTAAAGAATATATTTTTACAAAATTTAAAATAAAGAACAGCTTATTTCATTGCACAGATCATGAGAAAAACGTTAGGTCAGGTCAAAAAACAGCGTTTTGAGAAAAAGGCTTTTAAAGTTTTGACTTATGGTAGGGGAAAACGTTTAATTTCATGTATAATAAATGAAATGCCTAAAATAAGTTTCTATATGCAGTCAACAGAATGGATGAGACACGAAAAGAATGTCGCCCCTCCTAATCCGGCCGAACGGGCCTTTCTACCTGCTTAGCGACGACTTTCTATTTTCCGGTATAACTTCCAAACGAAGTTAGGTACCGAGAAATCATTTTAGACAGACATTAGGAAGGGTACAAAGATTCGAAAAATGCAATAAATTTTTTTTTTCGAATTTGTGAAATATTCATTCTTAAGATCAAATCCAGTTTGATTTCCTGGTGAAACTTCGAGGTTTTTCTTTTCCCATTCTTCTGAGTTGCCACTGGCTATTTAAAAGGTTTTTAAGTTTTCATTCTCACTCTACTGCAGTGATTCGTTAGATTTTTTTTTGTCCATTTTCCAGTTTTAAATATTAATTAATCCTGTGATTTGCATGCATTTTTAAAAATATATGAGCGCTGTCGTTACGGAATAGTCTGCATTCGCAAACACGAAATACCGATATATGCAATCTTTCTGTCAGGAGCATTCCGTCGTATTATTCCAATTTTGCAATCTTCCTGGTTTTTTTTTCCAATATGTGATATTGTTCTTTTATATACGTTTTTAAAAAATTCAAAGTAAAATTCATAATAATGAAAAAAATATTGGGTCTACCGCAAAAATCGTTCTTTATAGAATCTTCAAAACACTTGTCAGAAAAGAAGGTAAAAAAATACAATTGAGTACTTGTACTTCAAGAAGAAGACCTCCCATATTCGCACGCGTGACCTATGGCGCCAGTGCCAACTAATCTTTATCAGCAAAATGGCTTATTAAAGTTTAGCTAAGTTTCTCTACAAGAGTTAGAATGTGAATTAACGATTGAATCTATTATTTTTTGGAACTTTCCCTTTCAACAATGAGAAATTTTCCTTGAGGTATTACATAACTTGAATAAGCGTTTCATTTGTTTAACTTATTTACTTGCTCTATACGATTAAAAAAGGTTTTTATCTTTAAAAGTATTCTTCTTTATTTGCGTCTTATCTTCCTATTCAACAACTTAACCCATGCATCAGATAAGATAGTAAGTAAAATAACAAAAAGTTTGTTTAAAATATTTAACGCTTTTATCGTAATGAATTCAATTGTCATAATAGCTTTATCTATTCAAGTCATCGTTTTATAGGGAAAATGGTAGCACACTGCACCAACTTAATCGGACAAAGTGAGACATTGTTTGATAAGTTTTATAAAAATGAGATCAGAGAAGTTTTAAAGCGCTGATGACTCAAATTAATTTAAGGACTATGCATGAAAATAATCTCTTTTTTATGTCATGGTAAAAATAATCTATTATGATAAAATAACAAATTTGTTTGTGCTTGTGTGCCTAACAACTCACGAACCGCTGGTTCTGTCGTTTTGAAATTCAGACAGTAAAAAGGGCCATTTTAGTCCCGTTCCTAAAAACTGTTCATAAATTTACTTGATTGGGAAATTTTGACTAGCATGAGTTGACCTCAAGCAACACCATATTATAAATAATAATATTGAATACAGTTAATATTTATTCTGATGGATGAACTTTTAAAAACGTGTTTTTCTTAACCTAATAACGTAAAGCCACCGGGGAGGACCAAATATAATAAATAAATAAAAAACTGTAATTATTTTAGTTTTTTTCATTGTGTCGGTCTATTCTATGTCATTTTTATCTGGTCATTTTAGTTCTATTATAGTTTCGGGCCCATTGCCTTTTCAGTCCCATTATCTTTTCGGAACCACATTTTGTTTAAGCATCAATCTAAAAAAAAATTCAAACAAATAATTTCAAGAGGCATCAAATCATATTATAACAAATGTCTCGGACATAGTGTTAGATGTGAAAACTCGAAGCCTGTTAAAAAGGTTATCTTTGCGAGTGATATGAGGAGAAAAGGAAAACTTCGCGCAAGACCATGGCATCTGGTAATGAAGCTTTATGAAGCTTACCATGGCGTAACTACCACTACGATTATGAAACATCAATCCACTACTATATAAGACATGCTAACTTGATTCAATCTTTAGGAACCTTTTGATAGATGAAGTTTGGCATTGTCTAATGATCTTTCCCCACATTGGTGACCCGGACGTGATATGAACACGCCTACTTCGAGGGATTATCCGCATTGAATTGTTGACTTGCTAATTGTGACTGCGCCATCGTCCTCCTCGCGCTGTTGCTTTTCAGTCTCATTTACACACAACTGGTTTCTGCACACACTCGACCGCTACAGGAGTGACCATGCGCACAACCATGTACTCAATATAGCTCTCATGGCTAAAGCTCAAAACCCGGTGACCTTAATTCAGCTCTTCCGGTCTTTCACAAATACAGCAACTTGTGGCATCCGCTCATTGAATTCTATCCCTGATAAAGTTCTGGTGGGGGATTAATGTGGCGTAACTACCACTACGATTAAACATCAATTTACAAGTATATAAGGCGTGCTAACTTGAATCAATCTTGGAGTACCTTTTGATAGATGAAGGTTGGCATTGTCTAATGGTCTTTCCCTGCACTTACTGAGACGATTGATCTGTAGTAGTGCTTTTGAAGGAGAATGCGTGTACTTTTTGACTTCGTTTTTGGGACCGATTATTAAACTATATATTGAGTGGTGATGATTATGGAATGGCTGGTATAATTCATTTTGTATTACCACATATAGGAAGAAGAATTTTTTTTTCAAAATTTAAATAGAGCTTTCTCAGTATTCCTCCTTACTAACCATACAGAAGTTTCAGGTGTTTTTGCGAACCAAAATTGATCAAACAATTCTCTCATTCAAGTTTTATATATTAACAAGGGAAAGTATTGATATATGTGTTAATAAGGAAAAAACAGATTGGCATTTACATCAATAGGAAATCTGGCAACAGATCAGCACTGCTAATTTAACTTTTACCTATGAAGCCCGTGCTCTTTGTTATTTTTTGCTTTTATATTACAATCATCGTTCCATTTTGTTTTCACTTTGTAGTATACTGAATAAATAGTTAGTTTAACTTAAAGATGTCATGTTCAGTCATGCATAACTCAATAATTTCTACATTTCTTTAATAATTCGGTGAGAATTTACCCGATTAGACATATGATGCTCACTACGTGCTCTTGCGCGCCGAAGCCTATCAGTTAAAAATGAAAACTGTTGCCAACGCGAGAAAAGAAATATCATCGGTTTTATTGATACATACGTATTAGCGTTTTATATAATATAGATGTTCGTTTTAATTTTTCAGGTAACATGGTGTGATATTGGCATGACATTGGCGCTGGCTGCTCTTAAATACCGCCATGGCTTGGGATTGGAAACTCATCCACAGCTGTTGGGGTACTTAGGACGAATGGTAGAGCTGCCTAGGCTTGTTGATTTCTTAGCCAAGCGAGCAACAGAAGAATTATGATCTCTTTATTCATCTCTATTCTATATGTTTAATCTAAGGAAGTGATTTATTTAATGAATTATATTTTTGTGTGATAAAACTTAGTTGTCAGTGTTTTTTCTTTCCCGCATTTCATCAAATTCAAGATTTTCTTGACAGAGTCAATTGCAGAAAACATTTTGAAAGCATTTATTCTGTGTTATATTAATGGCGGATATACAACTTTCGAACCGCCGGCCAGGTGGCCGAGTGGTCAGCTTGCCTGACTGTGATGCCAATGGTTGCTTGTTCGTAATCCCGCTCAGGACATCGGTGTTTCTCTCCATGTATTGTTCTGTGATGTGTGGATGTGGAACAATCTTTAAGCAGGTACTGTGGCGTGGGTGACGTCACTCGCCTCCGTGACTTAGGTTCACATTTGCCCACTGAGTTACGTTAAATAAGTAACACTTCCGGCATCTTCAGAGGTGAAGAACTAAAGTTCCGTGCCTAAAAAAAAAAGGCAATTTTCGAACCAATCAAATAATAAAGTATCTTTAAGTATATAAGATGTCCTTTCTAAAACTTGAGGGAATTTTTTTTAAATGTTTAATATATTTGAAAGAAATATTTAAAAAAAATTTCAATTTTTAAAGAATTTGAATTGAAGTTTTTTGAAAGCACATCTCCTCTAAAGACACTTAAAAAGAATGGGTGATTAAATCAAAGGTTTCAAGAGAATTGTTCTAATATGCTGAACATTTTTTAGATAAAATTTTTCAGGCTAAGAAATGAAAAATCTTCTTGAACAAAAAAATTGCCATTACTTCAGTCATATACCATTTAATATTTAATGTATTTTAATATTATTATATTCTTACACAATTAAAAATTAGTCTGTAATTAGTGCATAAAAATAATTCCGTAGACAGATACAAGGGATACGTAAACAGATTGGAGATTTGCATCACTAATTTCATGATTTATTGTGACTTCACAATTAATCCGGATAGGTAAGCAAAAGCTTATAATTTTTAGAAAATTTTGATCTTAGCAATTGGTATTAGATACATTATTCAAAATACAAATAAATTATATAAAAAATAGGAAGAAAAAAAACATTAATAACCTAAACTGTCATGTAGTTTTCTTACTAAACTTTTTTTTTCAAATGGCACGCACTGAATCGCATCGAGAAAAGAAATATGTTCGGAAGTTGAAATTTCTGTTTCAATTTTATAATTTAAATCATAGTGAAATTTTATTTACAAGCATCGTTAAAGTACTCATTTGGAAATAATAAATTTGTGCATTTTTATATAATGTCGCATTTTTTCTCTCCAAACGAAAAATATTTAAAAAAAATTAACATGAAACAAATGTGAATTACAATAAAAAAATTTATTATAAATCTTACTTTTCTTATAAATTGAACGGGGCATAAGCTCTTGAAAGGATTTCAAAGTAGAGTTTATTTAAAACTCATAAAAGCGCCTAAATCGCCTATACAGTAATAACCATAATGACATTACAGACGGTGTTCGAAAATTAACACAAGGTTTGAATTACATAGAAAACACAGTTTTTGCTTTACAGGCCCTCAGCAAAGGTACCTCAAGCCTTGTCCTGAATATCATAGAACAACTTGGACAACTTCAGCGTCTCCGGAAAAATTACTTCTTGCAGTGGATTCCCGCCCATGGGAACCTAGAGTTCAATGAAATAGCTGATTCCTTGGCTAAAAATGCCAGAGATCTAAATCAAAATTCAATCCCAACCACGTTGGCAGATGCAAATGCTTTTGCAAAGTCAAGACTATTCACCCCTTTAAAAATCAAAGCCCACGATCAAATAACTAATCTTGACATCGATAGGAAGACAGCCACTACTCTCATCAGACTAAGAACAAAACGTCATAAAAACATGAAAATTTCTACAGATAAGACTAGAAAATATCAAAACTGTTTTAATGTGGAACTGACACCATATCATGTTTTTAACTACTCTGCAGTCGCTGCAGGCCTTCACCTCTTAAACTACCCCACAGAAGAGGATTTGTATTCTTTTAATGCCATAGAAATAACAAAAACTATTCAAGCACACCATGAAATATGATTCAATAGAGGATACGACACCAACCAACAGTTTTTGCTATTTAGATTGTTGTTTTTTCATTGAATCATAAAGTACATAGGATAGGGTTATTTATGGAATAACACATCGGGCAAATAGCCTCCACGGCTTTGCTGGCACATACGCACTCTTTTGTTGCAATTTTTCATGACCTTTCTGCATAATTGTGGCTGAATTTCGCTGAGTGTTTAATTTCTTCTCGCAATGCACGAGTGATTGTTGACAAAGACCTTCGACTTCAAATAACCCCATAAAAAGAAACCTTATGGTGTTACATCACACGATCTAAAGGGGCAATTCTGATCACCAAAACGAGAGAGTACAAGACCAGGAAATGTCTCTCGCAGTAATTGAATTGTTTCACTGGCTGTATGGCATGTGGCACCGTCTTGAACCCTCCATTTTTGCTAACCCAAAACTCTCAGCTGTCAAATCGTTCTTTTTTCAGGGTTGCCAACAATTTACTGCAAAAATGGCGGCAAACTTAAATCTTGCGTTAATCTTGGGACACCCATTATAAGCGTTAAGGTTTTTTTTTAATAGCAAAGCAGAAATATATGAATTTTTTTTTTTGTATATAAAGAGAACACAAGGAATTTTTCATAGTGTCCCTGCGCTTTCTTCATTAAAAGAGATTATTGAACTAGATAATTTGAAATACTTTATTTAAATTATAATACTGTAAGAAGAGGATAACTTTTCAAACTTTGCCAGAAGGTTCGAGAAGAGGATAACCTTTCATCAACCTTTTCAACCAGCCACATTTCTGCTTACCTACGACATCACATATCGCCCCGGGATTCGAACTCACGCACTCAGAAGTATCAATTTGGGGGCCACGGGGCTATGAATATCAAGCTGATAGGCTGTGTTCAAGCTTCTAAGACATTTCCGCGGATTCGCATACAACGCACAATGAGCCCAATAGTGCCCCAATGTTCTACCCCTAATTCGTCTATAAATTTACAGCTTGATATGGTAGTTTGGTGAGCTTTAACAATAAATCTGACCAAGTTTCAAAATTATAGGTTAATATTAAAAGAAATTTTTTGCAGTGTGTATGTTTAGAGCATGAGCTATATTAGTCTATTATACAGGAGTAATAACATTAGATTTAGGCCCTTTGTGTCACAATCGATTTGTCTATAAGCTTCTGGCTCGATTAAATGTTATGTATAATGTAAAAATAAATAGGGCCAAGTTTGAAAATCATAGAGTAATATGTATTTTATTTCATAACCGTCATTGAGCAACCTACCCAATTTTTTTGCGTTTACGACTACCACTGTTCAACTCCGTAGTTTCGAACCCAATCCAGAAGACAAGGGAACTCCTGGATCAAGTATTGGGAGAAATTCGTCTTCGTGCAGGACTTTCTGACGGAACTAACCTGCATTTGAGTTACATGGAGCGGAAGAATACGAGAACCTCCCACGGTTTGCCTGATGGCAAAGGGACTCTAACTCACGAGCCATCTACCACTGAGGATATTTCACGTCAGCACTGAGTTCGGTGCAAGCCGGATGCGGAATTCGTATCGACCAGCCATTTCTGGGATCCGAACCCGGTTTACCTCATTGGAAGGCGAATGCTCCCTACCCTGAGCCATCGCGACTCTAGATTAATATATAGGGAAAGTACATGCTTTCATGCAGGGGAAATAAAGAAAAAAATAATAGAAAAAAGTCACTTTGGGGGTTGCTCTTGTGTTTATGTACATTAAAATAATAAATTGGGCTAAATGTGAAAATTTAAGGTTAATATAAAAACAAGATAAAAGCTTTTATGTAGAACACAATTAATCTTTAGAAACGTTACAGTGTTCCAACACTTTCTTTTCAATGGGGAATATTTGAAGAATAATTTAAAACATTTTTTTTTTAAATTATCACACTCTAAAAAAACGAAAAAGATTTTAAATTCTGTAACAAAAGAAAGAACATAAAATTAGCTAACCATAAGCCTTTTTAATTCCATAAACGGTGACAAACGAAATAGTTGGAGTAACGTAAATGATATTTTCCTTATTTATTCATAGATAATTTTCAAAAAAACTTGGCCCCCATTTATTATTACCTACACATGTGACGAAGTCTGGAAATTATAGACGAATCAGTGAAAATGCAACGGGGTCGAAAAGAAACGTCAATATTCCCTTTATAATTGAAAAATATAGCTCATGTTTTAAATATACATACTAGCCAAACTTTCTTTTACTATTTAGTAATTTGTACTATAAAGATACTTGGATACGAAAAATAAAAATGACTACGGAGATACGAACATGTCTATTTAATACAGATGCCATGAGAGAGAATAAAAATATAACAAAATAGAAGAAAGAAAATCATTGGCACAGCGCCATCTATTGATATTAGTTTAAACATAAGTTTTAGACATTATTTAACGCTATTAGCCTATAATTTTGGAACTTAGGTCAGATTTATTATTATAGAGCCATATACTACCACGCTAATTTATAGAAAAAATAAAAGCAGTACAATTTCAAGAGCACTGATACGAATCCAGGTGCTGTTTGCAGCCACATATAAAGTTGAAATGGCTTGTCTTTAGATTTTATTTTCATATTATTATAGAATTAAAAAAATTTTATTTTATTTTAAAGTATAATTTAAAAAATTTTTTTTTTTTAATTTTCCTTTATAAATAAAGTGTTGGGAAACTAAAAAATACTTATGAAGACTTCTAGTTTTCTCTGCACATACTTAAAAGTTTTTATTTTCCTTTTGTTTTTTTCCGGAGTGAAATGTAAAATCTTATGCAAATAAAAATGCTATTTTCTTCATATTAGAGGGAAAAAAATGCCTTTCTTATAATGATAACTTTCATAAAATATTTTGAATCATCGCTCGCATTATAGAGCTTTATATATACATACAATTTTAAGGCCAAGTTACGCAAGGAGCGAGGGGGCGTGGGATCGAACCCTAGCTGTAGTAAATTTTTAAATTTTTTTTTTCCTTCTTTTGTTTATTTTACATTATATTATTTATTTAACGTGTTTTTTCGATATATTAAAGAATCCCATATATAAAAGAGAATTTTTTTTATTCGGGAAATTTTAATAATGCTCAAAAACTGGAGAAATCCCTGGAAATTAGTTTATTTATATTATATTATTTTTTAAACTCCTTTTGCAATATTTTTACGATAGTTTAACAGGCGAAATATGTTGTTTTAAGAACAAAATCAAGGGTTTCTCTCAGGGAAAGAAAGCATAATGGAATAAAAAATAAAATAAAATAAACTGGCGGGAAAAAGGATCAAATTTTCAGCCAATCTACTTCCCTTTAATATTAAGCTATAATTTTCAAACTCTGACCGACAATTAGGCCTCAATGAGCCGAACCCCTCAATAAAAGCAAATATTTTATAGACCAGTTAGGGGGGCCGCAATGGCCCCTTAAGTCTTTTGTAAAGCGAACCGGGAGAGAGTACTTGAAGCTATGTTGTAGCGCGATCCTCGTATAAGGGTGGTCCAACGGCAAAAAGCATGCGCTAGTGACTTACGCATGGAGCGAGTTGGCGTGGGTTCGAACCCTTGCTGTGGTCAATTTTTAATTTTTTTTTATTTTTCTCATCTTTTGTTTATTTTCCTTATATTATTTATTTAATGTGTTTTTCTATATATCAAAGAATCCCATATATAAAAGAGAATTGATTTATTCGGGAAATTTCAAATATTGCTTAAAAACAGGAAAAATCCCTAGAAATCAGTTTATTTGTATTATATTATTTTTTTAAACTGCTTTTACAATATTTTGACGATAGTCTAACTCGCGAAATATGTTGCTCTAAGTATAGAATCAAGGGTGTCTCTTAGGGAAAGAAAGCATAATGGAATAGAAAATAAAATAAAATAAAATGACGGGAAAAACGATCAAATTTCAAGCCAACCTACTTCCCTTTAATACTAAGCTATAATTTTCAATCTGGGACCGAAATGAGGCCTCTATGAGCCGAACCCCTCTATCAAAGCAAATTTTTTATAGACCAATTAGGGGGGCCGCAATGGCCCCTTAAGTCTTTAGTATTGAGAACCGGGAGAGGGTACTTGAAGCTATGAGGTAGCGCAATCCTCGTATAAGCGTGGTCCAACGGCAAAGACCATGTGCTAGTGACTTTCGCATAAAGCGAGGGGGCGTGGGTTCGAACCCTAGCTGCGGTCAATTTTTAAATTTTTTTATTTTTTTTATCATTTGTTTATTTTACATTATATTATTTATTTAATGTGTTTTTTGATATATTAAAGAATCCCATATATAAAAGAGAATTTTTTTATTCTGGAAATTTCAAATATTGCTAAAAACTGGAAAAATCCCAAGAAATAAGTTTATTTATGTTATATTATTTTTTTAAACTGCTTTTACAATATTTTCACGATAGTCTAACTCGCGAAATATGTTGCTCTAAGTATAGAATCAAGGGTGTCTTTTAGGGAAAGGAAAAGCATAATGGAATAAAATAAAATGACGGGAAAAAGGATCAAATTTCAAGCCAACCTACTTCCTTTTAATACTAAGCTATAATTTTCAAACTCGGACCGAAATTAGGCCTCTATGAGCCGAACCCCTCTATCAAAGCAAATTTTTTATAGACCAATTAGGGGGGCCGCAATGGCCCATTAAGTCTTTAGTATAGAGATCCGGGAGAGGGTACTTGAAGCTAAGTTGTTTTTTTTCTTCTTTTGTTTATTTTACATTACGTTATTTATTTAATGTGTTTTTTGATATATTAAAGAATCCCATATATAAAAGAATCCCATATATAAAAGAGAATTTTTTTATTCGGGAAATTTCAAATATTGCTCAAAAGCTGGAAAAATCCCAAGAAATAAGTTTATTTATGTTATATTATTTTTTTAAACTGCTTTTACCATATTTTCACGATAGTCAAACTCGCGAAATATGTTGCTCTAAGTATACAATCAAGGGTGTCTCTTAGGGAAAGAAAGCATAATGGAATAAAACATAAAATAAAATAAAATGGCCGGAAAAAGGATCAAATTTTCAGCCAACCTACTTCCCTTTAATATTAAACTATAATTTTCAAACTCGGACTGAAATTAGGCCTCTATGAGCTGAACCCCTCTATAAAAGCAAATTTTTTATAGACCAATTAGGCGGGCCATAATGGCCCCTTAAGTCTTTTGTATAGCGAACCGGGAGAGAGTACTTGAAGCTATGTTGTAGCGCGATCCTCGTAAAAGCATGGTCTCACGGTAAAGACCATGTGCTAGAGACTTGCGCATGGAGCGAGGGGGCATGGGTTCGAACCCTAGCTGTGGTCAATTTTTAATTTATTTTATTTTTTTATTCTTTTGTTTATTTTTCATTATTTATTTAATATTAAAGAATCCATATTAAAGAATCCCATATGACATATTAAAGACAATAACATTTCGACATATTAAAGAATCCCATATATAAAAGAGAATTTTTTTATTCGGGAAATTTCAAATAATGCTTAAAAACTGGAAAAATCCTTGGAAAATAGTTTATTTATATTATATTATTTTTTTAAACTCCTTTGACAATATTTTCCCGATAGTTTAACTGGCGAAGTATGTTGTTCTAAGTACAATATCAAGGGTGTCTCTTAGGGAAAGAAAGCATAATGGAATAAAAAATAAAGAAAAATAAAATGGCGGGGCAAAGGATCAAATTTCAAGCCAACCTACTTCCCTTTAATATTAAGCTATAATTTTCAAATTCGGACCGAAATTAGGCCTCTATGAGCTGAACCCCTCGATTAAAGCAAATTTTTATAAACTACTTATTATTCCGGGGGGGGGGTGGAATAGGCATTCTTAATTTTCAATTATCGGATCAAAAATTTATTAAGTTGATTATAAATAATTTATAAAATATTTGGTGAATGCAGTTTTTAAAAGCTTAATCCTTTGCTCGGCATTGACTTCATATTAAAGAATAATAATTATGCTTTAATTAAAATGCAGAAGGGTAATTTCTAATGGATGAAATTAAAATTATTAGTACTGTCGAAGTTATAGTTCGAAAATTGAATTAATAAAATTTATTTAAAAACGCTAAACGTTATGAGACAGGGAAAAGTTACACGTGAACATGCCTATTCAACATTATAGCAAAACTTTATTGACCGCTCTAAATTACTCGCCAATTTTTGAACAGGATGACGGTCATTCACGTGTCTCCATGTGCGTAGCATCAGGGGGGGGGGATTTTTCATCGAAAACTGTTTCTTTATTTTTTTTTTATATATGCTTATCAATTTTTTATATGAAAGTATATTTATTTATAAATGTATATATATGCTATATATATAACTAAAATTAAGGAGCAGTTTTCAAAAAAACAAAAAGCGTGCTTCCCCCTCACGCTACACCTTTGTTTCAAGAAAAGAAAGAACCGTGTGCAAAAAATGCCGCGATATTGAATTCAAGCATGGCTGACAAGTATTTTTTTTCGTAACAATTATTCTTTAACTGTTCCAGTGAGTTTTTTTTCCTTGAAAACTTACTGGGGAAAATCAGAATTAGCTTTCAAAAATTAGGAATTCTCAATAGCAGTCAGTAGTGTCAATTGTGTTTTGATCTGAAAATTCCTGTGAGAAAATAAAAATACTTCTTAAAACAATTTATTGTTGTTAAAAGCCGTTTTTGTTGCGAATTAATAAATGGACTATGACGAACGCATTTAGTTTTTTCCGCTAAATCCTTTCAATTGATCGGCAAAATAGTTTTGAAATTATACGGGTTTTATGTACAAAAAGTTCTATTTTGCACGTGTACATATTTAAGCTTCTGACATTGCTATATATAAAAATAAGATATTGCTCCCCATTCCGGTTNGAAGGTATAGTCATACACGAACTGGGACACGCTATCGGATTTTATCACGAACAGAACAGGTCCGATCGAGATGAATATATTAAGATCAACTGGGAAAACATTAAAACAGGTAGTAAAGGAAAGCCTGTTTTCTAATATATATTAAAAGGTGTATTTTTTCACGATGTCATATATAATGTCTCTACGTGTCAGGGTGATTCGTGACGTTGTGCTATTCTGGCCAATAATATACCAGTGTTTAGATTGTCTTCTAGGGAAGTTTGGTACTAGTTGAGAAGCACATAATATAACAGGGAGTTCAACATCAGTCAATTGAGTGAAAGGCCGAGTGTTAGATGAACCAATTAAGTATATAAGTGGCTTGATTATATGTTATATGGTTTAGATAAATCAAACATCAAGTTTCCTTGGAAAGATAACTATCAATTCAGACACGGACAATTTAGTTGGTCAGTGGTCACTAAGTGATTTATCCATAAGTCAGTGGTTTATCCATTCGGTTCTCTTGGTGAAGGGAATAGCAATTTCAGCCTCTGACTGAGATTCAGAGCTGAGGGGTCGACTCCATGGTCAACCATCCTTTTAATAGAGATGCTGTTAAAAGTACCGAAGACTAAAGTACTAAATGAGTACAGATTAAGCTCCCCCAGGATATTAACCAAGTCGGTAAATTAAACGGTATTAGTTGAGACACTTTGCCTGTAGTTAGCAGCCCAAGTCTAACAGAAACTGTAATTATATTTAAAGGTTAATGACTAAATAGGCTGACCAATATATCGTAGAATGTTAATGTAGAAAGAAGTTCCCATTTTTCACTCAGCGTGCGCGCCTTATTTAGACGTCGTCACACTTTTCAACTGTGTTCAAGAGTAATAGTAAACAGTGCGCATGCGTCGTCATTACATGCGTTGCTATGACGACAGCTGCTGTTTGATAATTTTTTTAGAATTCTTTCTTTCACTTTCAATTTTGTTATGCATTAAATTGTTGAGTTGATTTTTGAGATTTGGGACCAGAGAGATCCCATAAATACTTTCTTGAGTTGCGAATGAAAGAGAATATCAACATTTGAACAATATTTTTGTTCTTAATGTTTTAAATAAGAATCAGAAATTCTGACCTACAGTTCAAACTGGATCGTTTTCTATACTAATTCAGGTGAAAATCACAAATAAAGAGAGGATCCCAAACTGATTGACACGGTCCCAAAGGTTAAATTTGAAGAAAAAAAAAACGAAAAGAAAAGTGATGGCAAGACCTAAACTTATTTAGGCTGCAAAAGCTAAAGACAAAGAATGTAGACGAGAAGAAATTAGACAACAACCATTCTGCCAATGGGTAACCTGTTATCGTCTTTCGGCGATCACAATTTTTTAAAAATTTTATTCAAATATTTGTATATTTGTAAATTTTGAGCATTAATAGCCCAGAATCAAAAATAAATATGTATATATGATACAGTCCTCGTCATCAGTTTGAGTATTCCAAAATACGAATCAAAAATAAAACCGTTCCACGTGTCACCGGGAGTATTACTTATTTATTTAATATTTAAGCAAACAAGTCCTAACTCATGGTACTATGCCCTTCCACTGAACCGTAGGATTCCGCTTAACACTTTTTGGGAACCACTGGAGCAAATTTACTATGTGTTATTATTTCCTTTTCTGAATTTTCAGGAGAGGAAGGTCAGTTTTTCAAGCTGAAGCCGCGTCAAAATCTCCTATTAACGCCATTTGATTATAATTCTATAATGCTTTACGGATCATACACTGGATCAAAAAACAGAAAAGAAGGTCTCCGAACAATGGAGGGAATCGACGGATCACTTCTCTTGGATCCACTCACTAAAGGAAAACTCAGCGAAAGAGACATAGAAAGAATTAATAAACTGTATAACTGTAAATGATGTGTGTACTGTTTAAACTGTTATTCAATAAAATATCTGATTCTTTTTCTCCTTAATTCGTTGAAATCTGTGTTCTTGACACATTTATTTATAATGGATTTTCTTTACGTCATGTCTACCATCAGATGTGACTTACTACCTTTTTTGAATAAAAAATATTAAATAATTATAGGTAGATATATAATACATTAATGATATATTATAATATAATAAATAGATCTATTTATATATTAATAGATTTCTGTTGGGCAATAAGGCTATAGTGTGAAGTTAATACCGGGTGTTTGAAAAAGAACCAGTATTATGAAAAATCAAATAAAGATAAGAAGAAACTAAAGATACACAATTTGTTAAGTTCTGCTAAGAAAACTAGATTCTTATTTCTCAAGCTCCAAAAGTATATGTTTTCAACGGATGGTAGTGTTATAAACAGCATCAGTTCAAAAACTATAAACTATGTCACGAAATTCTGTTACACGTGACACCTTTCCAATCTCATGCTAAGGTTGTTCTCCGACTGTGCCAAGTTATTGTTGTAAAAGGTAGCTATTTTGAAAATGCTGTTTCATAGTTTTTATTGCTGGCATCGGAACTACCTTAAATTTCGTTGATAACAAATAATTAGTTTTTTAAGCAAGAGCGCTGCAAACCGCACATTACGAAATGTAAGGTAGTAAAATGATTCGTTGAAGAGTTGAGAGAAAAATGGGCCAAAATTTAAGAGTTTCAATTCATTTTATTAGTTCAACAGTATAATTTCTTGACTCGAATGATGTCACTATTGCTCAGACCTGGCTTGTCAAATGTGTCGTAGAGTCGAACCCCCGTTTTAGCGACCATAGTCTTAGAGCGACCGTCTTTGGAGAAAGCTGTATTGCCGTACAACATGATGGAGTTGTAATCAAATGTATCAAGAATCAAGTTTTCGTGTGGCTTCATCAGGTGAAACTGCGTGTCCTTACCTGGAAGTGGAAGTAGTTAAAAAAGACTAATCAAACCAACAAATAAACATTACCTTAATGCCAGTTTTAAAATTTTTTATGTATTTCCTCATATACGTCGTCACCTAAGCTATTGGACTTGTTGATGTTTTCTGTAAATAGAACAGGAATCGCTAAGTGACTCGATTTTCCTTCTCTTCATACTTTTCCCCTTGCCGTGACTTTTTTTCCCTTTCCTCCAGACGTGGACACGTACCTAGGTTTGCAAAACCCTTACCCGTATAGTCCACGTCTGGCTACCAGTCCAGCTCGCCACAACCCGGTGAGCTAGCCTGATCAGTGGGAATTTATTATAAAAAATTGCATATTCCATAATACATATAAAAAATTTTACAATAAAATTTAGTAAACAACATTGAAAGTCTTACAGACAATGAAGAGCAACACATTTGTTTAAAAGAAAAAACAATGACTGAAACAATAAATGTAGTAAAAAGAAACATGAACAATTAAAAAAAATGAACCTTGCCGTTACTATGGGTACGGCAAATTTTGATTTTTTTTCCAAAGCTGTACATTTCAGTTGGAAGTCGGAATGTACTGCCGTGGGTAAAAAAGATCACGTTACCTAATGGTGCATATTTTATTTACAAAGAGTATATACCACGGTCAAACATGGATAAAGTAGCTTGTTTAAAAGTTGGTGGGTAATTAAAGTTCCTCATCATACCATACAGTCCCGTCGTGGACTGATCGTTAAGACACGGTTCCCAGCAGATCACCGAAGTCAAGCATCACTGGCTGCGGTCAGTGTGCGGGTGGGTGACCACTTAGATCAGTCTGTGTAGGGACCGAGGGTGTGCGGTATTGGTCCTCGTTAAACTGTGCTACCGTAAAGTGCTCGACTTAGCGCGCAGGTCGTCGGGCTACCGAAGTAGGGGTGCCATCCCCTCCGCAGAGGATCAAAATTGTGATGGCATGTCTTCGGATCATCCTCTGGGATGTTTCCCAGACCGTCGCCAATAGCCCATTGTGCAGCTCTAGGGCGACGCAAATTAACAACAACAACAATCATCATACCATACTGGAATTTCAATGTTGGTAACATTGAAAAATTTCTTAAAATAGACGCTGTCAATATTATTAAACCAAAAATGTATTAGTTAGAAAAAAAAGAAGACTTGCCTGTAAATGACAAAAAGAATTCGCGTGCATTTTTTTTCACGCTCGGTGGCAATACGTATCCTACAAGCGATGTCAATAACTGAACATTTCCAGGTTCATTCTCACTTTTTCTAAAAGCAAAGCGCAATCAATAAACTAGGTGCCAACTTTAGCAACATTGGAACATTGGATTTCTCTAACTCTTTTGATAATTTATCATTTTCACTGGGGCCTATTGGCGGTTCGGAAGAGACTCACAGTTGCCAATTTTTCTATTGTTAAAATTTTCCCTTGCTACATTTTCTTTGTAACCTTTGAAGATTGTCGTATCCCACACGATGAATTCGAACAGTAGAATTATCATGACTGGGAGAAATACTCCGCAACGCATACTCGATCACACCATGCCATCACGAGGTAGATCTCGCAGTCGTCACAATCCGAAGGAAATTTGTCCCTTTTCAACCTCTAAAAGAACCACTGATTCATATTAGACGCTGTGCCCGGATAAATCCTCCAGTCTCTAGAGAGCCTCCACAAACATCACCGCATAATTTATCGAACATATCGCATAGTCGTAGTTCCCTATCAAAAACTGATTCTATCATCTCAACTTCCTTTTATGGTAAAAACAGCATTAAAAATAGCTAAGTTGAACACAATCCTCCTGCTTCGTCATCAGATGTCCAAGCGGAAATCAACGACTTCCCCGATTGGCCTGTACTTGATTTCTCTTTTGAAATTGACAAGTATTTACTGATACTAGTGAAACATCTTGATAGATATCTGAATGGTCGGGGTCAACACAATACAAAAGAATTTAACGAATGCAAAGAGGCTATTGCAGAAATTAAAAGACTCTCCAATCAATCAGACCGACTTGAAACTCAACAATCCAACCAACTGAAATTAATTGAAGACCAGATTAAAGATCTCACAATACAGATTAAGGATCTGAAAAACACCGATAAACAACAATCGTTCAGCGAAGTAGTCAGTAACCCTCGTCCACCTGCTCCAATAATCATCAGAACAGACGAGGATAAGAATCCAGACAATATCCTACAAATAATAAATACCTCAATAGTTAAACCAGTGGTCAAAAAAGTATTCAAAAATAAAAACCTCATTGAAATCAAATTCCATAACCAAAAGGATAAGGATAAATTGACATCATCCATTCAAAACAAAATTGATTTTCGAGATAAAGTTCAAAGACTTACATCACTCATAATTCTAAATGCTCCAGCTCAATTTGAAGGGGAGGATATAGCTACCATACTACAGCAGAACAGCTACTCATCGAACGACGACAACGTTATAAAGTATCTTAAATCAATTCCACACAAAAAATGCGCGGACAAAAAACACATCGTAGTAAATGTATCGCATAGACTAGCTACCCATCTTCTGAAAATGAAAAA
>NC_092206.1:8601436-8607078 GCF_043381705.1 Parasteatoda tepidariorum
TATTTTTAATATCCTTTTCTATAAGGATGACAACATAATGAATTTTCTATGCTTTTATTGAGAAAAGAATAAAGAAATCTATTTACAATTTATATACAACTGGAGCAGAGCTCCCTGGCACATCTTTATACTTCCATTTCCAAAAGATAAGTGTACACTTTTTCAACGTAACATATGCTCATGTCATGTGATCTATAAAATCCATCCAGACCTCTTTTGTTTATATCTTCTTTGTTAGAAGCGGCGCGCCGTAAGATCTGAAAGCCAGATGGCGATGAACTAATATCTCAACATAGTCTTGATTTTAATGGGAATTCGGCTTCGTTACGATATTTTACTGCGTGGTGTGGATTCATTTTACAAATAAACATTTCATCGCTATTCAGCGGAACTTACTATATACGCGAAGGGCTAAGTTAAGTACGTGAAAGAGAAATTTAGTGTTCTCAGAAACCAGATAAGCTTATCTGCAGATAAGATATAATTCTTTTTAAGTTTAGTCTCAAAAGATCCTTTTAATTTTATTAAGCTAGTATTTCAGATATTGCAATATCCCCCCTCTCAAAGGTGCTGACCCGGAGATGATCAGGCTCCACATCACATCTCATTGAGGAAAGATCAAAATCCTTACTTACCATCTTCTATTTAAACTATTTAAAATGAATATTAATCTGGATGATTAAGATCACATGATCTGAATTACAAAAACAATTTAAAAAATGAAAAGAATATTCAAATCTTATGTTAACAAAACATTTGAAACTACCTCAATTGCGATGGTTTCATACTAACTCTCAAAATTTCGAAATAGATTATATAAAAACATTTATAAAAACACTCAATAGTCTACTTCTTAAGATGCTAAAATAACATCTACTATAAAAATAAAAATATAGTTGCAACTAAACAATTGGCCTTAAATAATTTGCTACGTAGGCTTAAGTCCTCGTGACATTAATTACTTGATTAAGGACCCATTAGCATGCTTATAAAACTTCATCATTATCCTAAATCACTTACAAAAATCTCTCAAATTTTATATTCTTACATCTTACAACTTTAAAATACTCATAAATTTTCTCTCTTCTGTTACACTTTAAAATAGTTATCCAAAATATTCTCTTTCACTAACTCATCAAAATACTTCAAGTGAAAAACTAACTCTCCTCTTTATTTCTATAAATCTCAAATACACTACTTAATCTCAGTAATCACTATTCTTTCTAGTAGATACCTTACAACAACTTTTCTTATTTTCACAAAATAATCAATTTTAGTACTCTTTCCACATCCAATATTCATTTTTTAGTACTCATTTTCACTAACAATATTCATTTTTAGTACTCATTTTCTTAAACATTTTTGGCATCGTTGCCACTTCTCATTCTTTGTGACTACATGTCACCATAACCTTAATAAGTAGGGGAGAGTGGGGTCAATTGTAACATTTTTTACCTAGCTATTTTTAGCTAACAAAAAATCCAATATATTATTAGTATTAATTGACAGACGAGTAAAGTAGATTATCCTCTACTAGAAAAAAAAATACCTTATTTTAAATGCTATTATGTTAGTTCTTAACAATTTTTGACAGTCGTGCACTTGTTACAATTGTCCCCACTTACAATTGTAGCAGTTTATAAATTCAACTAAAACATAGTTAATTATACATATTATCATAGTTGTGATATATATTTTTATTGATCAAAATAGTAGTGATATTTTAGGAGTAAAAATAATAATGAGCAGAGACCTAAAGGGTTAAACTTTTAACTTTAAGGGGTTAAAAATTTTAATTTATGCTGTGAAAGGTGACAAATAAAATAATGCACATGCAACATAATATAAATGATATAGGAAACTATTGGTGGTTCTTAAAGAGTTAAGTAATGGTTTGTAAACATAAGATTATTTATTTTCAGCTGTTACAATCGTCCCTTTACTTATTGTTACAATTGTCCCCAAGACGCCATTTCAGCTTCATTTGTTAAAAACAATGCTAGTTAATTAGCAAAACTAATTTTTTTTTTATTGAAATGTTAATTAAAGTGTCCACTTACATATTCGGTTACTAATTTTTATTTGTTTAAACAAAATTACTTTGTTACAATATAATATTCTAATACCAAAAAAAGTACTTGCGTGGCGTGAAAATATCTTTTGTGATGTAACTCTTTCAAAAGTACATAAAAATGGTTGCCATCAGGGGTGTACATGTAGATTTATTAAATACACCTTGTGCGCCACCTAGGAACCAAATCTATAACCCGACACTCGAAATTTTTGCTCTGTTACAATCGTACCCTGTTACAATTGACCCCACTCTCCCCTATAGACACCTTTATAAAATACAAACATCAAAATATAAGGTAAGGAAAAATACAATTCAAGACATAAATTCCACTTCACATCATTCAACTTCACATTAGACTAGACACATTTGTGTCTTTAATTTGGAATTTAGGATTCCAATATTTTTAAGGAGAATTTGCTTGATAAGAGTCTCAGTTCCTCAAGAGGAGGAGAACAGCTCCGAATCACAGCAATCATTGTTATGGAAGATCCTGGCAACCTTAAGTGTGTCATCATCAATTATATGCATTTGTGGTTTAATATTTCCACAAAAACAAAGAAGAAAAAATAAAGCTTCACACGCATAACCTGTTATCTCAGGTATGGGTAAACACTACGCTGGTTTTCACAAATTAAGGGTCGGATCTTCCAGAAAAGGGGTAATATTTCTTCTCATCATCATCAATATTTACGACAGTTCAAATTATTCGTAATGTATAACAAAATTCATAGTTTTTCCTTGAATAATTCTTCTTATTAATATTAGTGATAACAATTCAGTATCATTTTTAATAAATTACAAAATTCAAATTTTCCTTATAATAATATTGCAAAAATATCACAACAGAAATTGATTAAAATTTTCATAAAATGTACTCTTAATTTTCACTTTCTGGTGTTAAATGAAATTCTTCAGCTGGATAAAAATATCTTAATTTGGAAGAGTGAACGATTTCAGTTTGATTAGTATATTTATCTATCTCAAAGTTTACATTAGAAAGTTTCCTTAATATTGTGTAAGGGCCTGAATAAGGAGAAGTTAATTTTCTAGTGTTAGGGTATTTATATTCTTCCATTATTACCAAATCTCCTTCTTTAAAATCTGCATTTTTAAATTTTAAATCATATCTAAGTTTATTTTTCAAATGACGTTCCTTGGTTTTCTCCAAAGCTATTTCTCTGGCTTTTTCTTCTGGGGGGTATGAAGGTTGATTAATAGGGGAATCACAAGGCAAGGAGCCAAACATTAAATAAGCAGGTGGAAAAGTTGTAACAGCATGAGGAGTATTATTATATCCTGACACAACCTGTTCAAGAAATTTAGTCCAAGGAACTTTTTTAGAAAAGTTATTTACTTTACATTTTAATCTAGTAATTATTGATTGTCCTACCCTTTCTGATTTTCCAGTACATTGTGGATGGTGACTAGTTGTCAACAACTGTTTAACATTATGGTTTCTCAAAAATTTCTTAAATCGACTAGAAGTAAAGGTTGGGTTCCAATTAGTTAATAAAGCCTTTGGGGCATAGGATGTAAATAAAGGCTTCAACAAATTCGAGTACACTTCTGATGTAATATTTTTGCTATAAAAAGCCCAGATATATCTGGTACAATGATCAATTACAATGTTCAAATATTTTTAGAAGAGTTATAATAGTTAAAACCACCTACAGAATCCAGTAATATTAACTCAAAAGGTTCTTTGCAGGGTGGCATTGACTGTAGCAAACCGTATTTTTTCAAGTGTGAGATCTTATTCAACTGACAAGTTTCACAGTGCTTAACATAATTACTAATGTCCTTAATAATATCTGACCAATAATAGTATGAGGAAATAATGCTTAACATTTTCTTTACACCTGGGTGACCATCTTCATGTACTTTTGAAATTAATTCTTCTCTTAAGGAGAAGGGGACTACAATTTTAATTACAACCTTTTTACTTAAAGTTAAAACATCATTAATTTTCTTAAAGTTAGGATTATATCAAGCCTTGGATGTTCAATTAATTTTTCTTTTTGAATTAAATGTGCTGAATAGCAATTATGGTGAGAAATGTCATTTCTGGAGAGCAGATCTGCCTCATAATTAGTACTTCCTTTTTTATATTTTATCTCATATTCATACATTGATGACTTTAAAGACCATCTAAATAACCTGTCAGATGTTTCACATTTCTCAATCAAACTAGTGCTGCGTGGTCTGTATGTAGAGTGAAAGGTGTTCCATGAAGATAATGTTGATATTTATCAAGAGCATCTACTATTGCTCAACATTCTAATTCAGTAATTGAATAATTTTTCTCATAAGTTCTTAATTGCCTCGAATGGAATGATATTGGATGTTGTGTTCCATCCGGGTGCTCTTGTTTAAGGACTGCACGTATAGCCTCACCAGAAGCATCTACATACAAATGACATTTTCTTTGCGGTTGAAAAGACATAAAACTGGTTTGGAAATTAACGCGATTTTTAACTCTTCGAATGATTTTTGACAGTCTTCAGACCAAACAAACTTAGCATCTTTTTTAAGTAATTTTAACGGCAATCTTAACTTCACGTAATTTTGAATAAAACGATGATAAACATTAATCGAACCTAAAAACCTCTGCAATGATTTGACATTATGAGGAGGAAGAAGTTTTTTAATTGTCTCTATATTTGCATCATTAGGAGAACATTTACCTTCGAAAATTTAATAACCCAAAAACTTAATACTTATTTTACAAAAGTCACACTCAGAACCTTTTAATTTGATATTTTCAAATCTACAAATTTCGAAAATTTTTCCTAAATGAGTTAAATGCTCTTCAAGAGAATTACTATAAATTATAATATCATCAAAGAAATTTTTAGCAAATTTAATATTATGTTTTTGTAGTATTTGGCGGATAGCAAGCTGAAATATACTTGGGCTGTTCTTCCAGCCAAAAGGAAGTCTTACCTACTCATATAAACCAAAATTAGTTGCCATCGCAAATTTTTCAGTGTCACAATCTCTTATTTTTAAATACCAAAAACCTGAACATAAATCAACTTTAGAATAATATTTTGCATTCGTTAAGTCATCAAGAGCATCATCAATTCGAGGAATTGGTTCAGCATCTGATTTGGTTATTAGATTTAATCGTCTAAAATCTATGCAAAGTCTATTTCCTTTTTCCTCATCTTTTCGAGTAACCATCGTTACAGGGGCTGAATAGGGACTATGTGAAGGTTTAATAATATCATTTTCTAACAATTAATTCTAATTTGTGTCTCAATCTCTATATTATCTTGAGGAGAGCAACGATATGGACGTAAAGATATTGGCAATTCAGAAGTAAGAATAACCTTCTGAGGCTCTAATCTTACAGGGCTAAAGAGAATAGAAGGGCTGGTTCACTCCTTTGAAGTATCTCTCGCCGCGCCGATCCTCCGACGTCACTCTAGTGACGTCACTTTGGCGCAAAGCTCGCACTTTTACTTCAAGAACGGAGCGTTTGGCCTTACTAGCTCTAACTAATATTGGATCATTTCTTTTTGCGAGATATTCTAAGACATTTGTTATTTTCTATAATGACTTTCCT